>NC_134584.1:128692343-128907343 GCF_037038515.1 Microtus pennsylvanicus | reverse complement strand
CAAGAAAATTACAAAACGAAACTTACAAAACTTAAAGAAGGATATCTTACCTTAAGAAGGAGGTATAAGAAGCATAAAGAACAACAAATAAAGTAGATTAAAAAGATCCCCTAGTCATATCACAAAACATCAAACAAAAAAGCATACAGAATAAAGAATATCAGGATGTGCAAAAGAAAACGGCCAAGTAACATATTTAGGTAAACCTATCAGAATTACTCCCAACTTCTCAAAGGAAACCGTGAAAGCAAAAAGAGCTGGGATAAATGTGCAGCAGGCAATATGAGACCTTGAATACAAATACAGACTACTAAAACCTCCAAAGCTTCCTTTCACCATTGGTTAAAAACAAGGTATCACCTGACCCAAAAAAAAATTGTAAAAAGACGTATCAAAATTCCCACCCTTACTACAAGGAAAACAGCAACGCAAGAATGAAAACTTCACACACAAATTCTAAAGCAAAAAAAAACTCGCATCAGCAAAACTCTAACAACAACTCTCACTTAAAAATAACAGAAATTATCATCTATTAGTCATTAATGTCTCTTACTATACATGTGCTCAAACCACATATAATGACACAGTCTAAGAGAATAGATAGGAAAACAAAAATCAACAATCTATTGTATACAAGAAAAATACCTCAACATCAAAGACAGACAGCACCTCAGAATAAAGGGTATGGAAAAGGACCCAAGAAACAATCAGGAACGGCTACCATAATATCTAACATTAGATTTCTAACTAAAGTAAGTCAGAACAGTTGGAGAAGGCACTATATACTAATAACAAGTTCAATCTATCAAGATGAAGCCTCAATCATTGTCATACAAGTGCACTCACACATGTAAAAGAAACATGATTAGAACTCAAATTACTCATCAAAACCTAATCACTAATGGCAGGATATCTCAGTATTCCACAATCGACAATGAACAGGTTAACCAGACAAAAATTTATAAGCGAAATAAGAGAACTAAGAGATGTAATGAATGAAATGGGCCTAAGAGACATCTTTAGAATAATACACCAAAACAGGAAAGAATATACCATCTTCCCAGCACCTCATGAATACTTTTATAAAGCTGACCACACACTGTGCAACACAGAAACCATACACAGGAAAAAAATGGAGTAATACACTGTGTCCTATCAGATGACCACAATTTAAAATTAGAACTTGACAGCAACAGCATTCTCAGAAATCCTACAAAACAATGGAAATTGAACAGCAAACTACTGAACTACCCAAGGGTCAACGTAAAATAAAGGCTTCCTAAAATTCAACAAAAATGAAGGAACATTATACCCAAACTTATGAACAATATGAAAGCAGTGCTAAGAGGAAAGTTCCTAGCTCATACAGAAAGCTCACACTAGTGAGTTAACACATGTGAATTCTCTAGAACAAAAAAACCAGACATGACCAGAAGGAGTAGAAAACAGAAAATAATCAAATTGAGGGATGAAATAATTTATATAGAAACAAAAATGCAATGAATCAATGAGACAAAGAGCAAGTTGTTAGAGAAAATAAAGATAGACAAACCCTTATGCAAACTAATAAAAAAGACAAGAGAGAACATGCAAACTAAAACAATCAGAAATGAATAGGGATATATGACAACAGACACTAAGGAAATCGACAGAACCCTTAGATCATACCACAGAAACCTGTACTATACAAAATTGTGAAACAGAAATGAAATGGACAATTTTCTGTCTAGGTACCATTTACATAAATAATATAAAGCATAGGTGAGCAATTTAAATATGTATATACTCCTAAAGAAAATAAAAGCTCATCAAAAGCAAACAGAGTATTCAAGGGCCAAATGGTTTTAATGAAGAATTCCATCGGAACTACCTATACCGCTCTAAGTGTTGCACATAATATACCCAGAAGGAACATTGCCTGAACTCTTTTTATGAGTATGCAGTAAGATTGATGTGAAAACAAAGACTCAACCGAGAAAGAGAATTAAAAAATAATCTCAGTAATGAACATGAATGCAAAAATACTCAATAAAATGAAGGCACAACGAATCCAGGAATACATTATAGAAACCTTCATGATCAATTCACCAGAGATGCAGGGATGGTACAACAGTCATAAATGCATTAATGAAGTCCATGATAGAAATAAATATAAAGAATAAGTAATTATGAACAACCTAATGAGTAATAAAATAGGCACATATCACACTTGTCATAAAAGGCTCTCAGCATAGTCCATTAATCATACCTGGATTAATGTTAATGAAAGATTAAGAAATATAATCTGCATGTCCAGATTTTACATAATGTACTCTAAAACACCAGCCATATATTTGGAAAACTTTTGAACAAATTTGGCAAAGTACTTCAATAAAAATTGGTCAATTGGGGCACATATGGTTAACCTAGTAACAACTGCTCTGAAATATCACGTGTGATTTACTATGTATCACTGGGATGAACCAAGACGAGAATATAACTAACCGGAGGCCGTTTTCTGGCATTGATTACCTTCCACACAGCCACTACTGCAATACAGATCCAGATTTACAAGATGATAGCTGCCTTAACCCAAACCCTAACCTTAACTATAACCCTAACCCTAACCTTAACCCTAACCCTCAACCATAACCGGAACCATAAACGGAACCCTAACACAGAACCTGAACCTTAACCCTAACCAGAATCACAGCCCTAGTCAGAATTCCAGTCAGAACCCCAAACAACAATCTTTAAAAGCAAACCATAACACTAACCTGAACCTGAACACAAATACAAACCCAAACTATGACCCTAAGCTAAACCCTAAACAATAACCCATAAACCATAAACAGAATTCCTACCCAAATCCTAACCCAATATATAACCTGAAATGTAAACCATAACCCAAACCAGAACCTGAGCACTACACAGGAACATTAATGCAAACACAAACACAAACAAAAAACGTAACCCACTAATCATAACCAGAACACCAAACCATAACACCAGCCACTAACCCCAACACCGACACCCAACCCATAAACCCCAACACTAATCCTAACGCTCTAACCATAAACCTTATACCAAAACCCTAACAATGAACGCCAAAAAAACTCAAATCTGGACCATGACAATTACCCAAAACTGCGACAAGAACCTGAAAATGAACCGTAAACACTAAAAAGATGACTACCAAAAATCAATACCCCCTTACACAAACCTGGACCAGAACCAGAAACAAAAACCATGACAAAAACCATTAACCAAACACTTACTCAGATACTAAACGATAACAAACAACAAACAGGTTATTTTATGTAATAAAGGTAGACAAACCCCTATGCAAACAATTAAAGAAGATGAGAGAGAACATCCAAACTAAAACAATTGGAAATGAAAATGGATACATTACAACAGACACAAAGGAAATCCACAGAACCCTTAGATCATACTATATAAACCTGTACTGTACAAAATAGTGAAGCAGAATAGAAATGGACAATTTTCTGGAGAGGTACCACTTACATAAATTAAATAAAGCCTAGGTGAGCAATTTAAATAGGTATATACTCTTAAAGGAAATAGAAGTTCCCATCAAGAGCAAACAAAATATCCCAGGGCCAAATGGTCCTAATGAAGAATTACATTAGAACTTCCTATACTCCTCTAAGTGTTGCACATAAGATAACCAAAAGGAACATTGCCAGAACTCTTATTATAACTATGCAGTAAGATTGATGCGAAAACAAAAAAGACTCAACTGAGGAAGGGAAGTAAAAACTAATCTCAATTATGAACATGAATGCAAAAATGCTCTATCCCATCCTAGCTTGTCACCAAGGACTCCTATCCATCTGGAGTGTGTTGATGTCCATCACAACAGTCTACTCCAGGGTGGAGTAGATATAAGAGACTGCAGAGCTAAGAAAACTAAGAAAAGGCAGACCAAGAAAAAACCACAAGCACAGAGATAGCCGCAGCAAAGACCATACCAAGCAGGCAAGATTCTCCTAACAGGATTGGTACAAATGTGCATGCATTTATGTAAGAATACCTCCAAAAATTTAAAAGACAGCATGATAGTATAAAAAGCCAGGGAATATACAACAGGAGAATTTGAACACCCTAATCCAGAGGTAGTACATGAAATAGACTTTAAACTATGAAAAATATAGGGAGCATCAAAAAGAATGTAAAAAAACAACTTTAAACAAAAGGATAAGAAGAATGACAACAACTCTGAAGAAATGAGAAATCAAAGAAACCCTGGGAAAGAAAACCAAGAAAAAGCAATCAAAATGGTAATAGAAAGATTTCAAGACTTGAAAACTGTAATGGAGGAAAAGGATTCAACAAAATTAGAGAATAAATATTTCCCAACATAAAAAATGATATTCCTATTAAGTAAAAGAAGCATACAGAACACCAAATAGACTGAAACAGAAACCCTCAATGCCTAATAATAAAAACACAAAAGATACAGTATTAAGAAAGAATATTAAGAGCAGCAAATACTTTATACTCACAGCAGGAATATATCATCAGGATGAAGTATCAATACCAAATATAAATTTCAGTAATATAAAAGCACCCACAGAACTAGAAATAAATTTATGCCCAAAACCACACTAATAGTAGGAGACTGCAGCACTCCTCTCTCAATAATGGACAGGTCAACCAGACAGAAACATAACAGAAATAAGAGGAATAATGGAGATAATGAAATAAATGGACTTCATAAATATCTGTAGAACATTATGCCCTAATAGTAAAGCATATATCCTCTCACCTTCTCATAGAACCTTCTCGAAAATTGACCACATACATGAATAACAAAGTGAACCTTACGTGACACAAAAAAATTTTGCAGAGGCAGGCAGATCTCTGTGAGTTCTAGGCAGGACTGGTCTACCAGAGCTACTTACAGGACAGGAACCAAAAGCTATAGAGAAACCCTGTCTTGAAAATCCAAACAAAAAAATGGTAGGGTGGGTGATTCGGCTGGAGAGATGGATCAATGGTTAAGAGCATTGCCTGCTCTTCCAAAAGTCCTGAGTTCAATTCCTGGCAACCACATGGTGGCTCACAACCATCTGTAATGATGTCTGGCGCCCTCTTATGGCCTGCTGACACACACACAGACATAATATCGCATACATGATAAATAAATTACCAAGAAAGTAAATATTCAAAAAAATTTTGCAAGCACATGAGCATTATCAGATGAGGAAGGCGGATCTCTGTGAGTCCGAGACCAGCCTGGTCTACAAGAGCTAGTTCCAGGACAGGCTCCAAAACCACAGAGAAACCCTGTCTCGAAAAAACAAAAAAAAGAAAAAAAAATCTTATAGATGTCATCCCTCGCCGCTTAAGTACAAACTCTGCCCTATAGCAGAACTACATCATAAGAAATGAATATATCAAATTGTATTTATACCCCCGGGCTCCACACAACATGATTAGTTTGTTCGGCACAAATTATAATGATCATACTTCCTGTTTCTTGGAAGTTTGAGAAATTACTACATCATCACTGATACTACCTAGGAGAAAATGTTCTGCAAAAAAAATAATAGTCACTTTCAGCTTCTAAAATTTTAAGACATTTATCTTTGGTCATATATAAAATACTGACCACTATACTAAGTGAAGAAACAAAAAAAAAAATATGAAACTTTTCAAGTAAGAGTCTGAAATGCCTATGAAAACGGGAGCATTTCTTCTGGGTAGGTGCTGGCTGCTTCAATATGAACAGTCTTAAACTCCGAACATTAAACCTCCATGAAGGCAATACTAACTGCAGAGCTCACTACACTGAGTCTGGCAGTTCTAACATACTATAATTAAAAGTCCTAAAAATACCCAAAGAGAATACTCATGAAAAACACTACAACAAATAATCATGAAAAACAACAAATGCATGAGGTCAATTTTTAAATCTGAAAAATTACATGGGGCTACTGAGAGAGCAAGCGTAATTGCCTTCATGAAGGATTTTTATTTAATTTAGGCTCAATTCATTCTTCTTCTTCCCTGAGAATGTGAAGGGCATGGCCAAGCTTAACCTTTGATCTCCACATAACCAATAAGGAAGAAATAAGCACCTCTACCAGGAAAAGGAAGAGTGAAGAGATGCAGCAGAGCAGGGATCTGCAACTAGCTGACCATGTACTAACGACCACGGTAAAAACTAAGCTTTATGAAAGTGAGGGTGGAAAGAGTCCTAGGCTCTAAGACGGCTCATATGGCAGGCACACCAGTGGATGTCATGCTCCCTGAAGAGGACACGTCACCTGGGCATCTCAAAGCTGGCAGTTGTCCCAAAGTCTAGAAGTGTTTTACCCTAAAAGCATCAACTGCAAGCAATTTCTAAGTCTATTTTGCCTCTGTCCATGACAAGAACCAACTTGTTCCAAAATTCTATAAAATGATTTTTCATGTTAAACTCTGCTGTTTCTGGGAATGCTAAAAGCTAGAACTCTTCACATATGTGGGAAAAGTTATATTTGGACCTTTCAGTTCTGTACCAGAAAAAAGAGACATTTTTAAAGAACTTTGCCACTGTGGCTTATTAAAAAAAAAGGCTTTCTAACTTTAAACATGTTTAAAAGGCCTTCTTTCCCTATACATGTGTTTAAAAGTTCAAGGCTTTTTTCATAAAACAAAACAAAACAAAACAAAATCAAAGTTCACTGTGTGTTTAAACAAAATTATGGAATGGCCTGTGTTGTTCTTTATAGATTATTTTTCTTAGTCATCTCATTTATAAATATATGAGTTTTACATTAGGAATTTTCATTTATCTTTTTCCTTTTTGGTGGGTTGGAACTTGGGGCCACTCCCATGCAAGTCAGGTGTTTATTACTTGTTATTGTTTTGTCTGTTTGGATTTTTGGTTATTATTGTTTTTGAGGTGGAGTATCTCTGTATAACCATGGCTGTACTAAAAATCACTCTGTAGACCAGGCTAGCAGCAAACTCACAGAGATCTCCCTGCCTCTGCCTCATGAGTGAAGGTTGTAATTTTTTAAAGATAATGAAAAATATGGCTATTTGTTTTTTATCCCTGTAACAAAATACCTTCAGGAACCTAAAATGACTAAAGGTTTTAGAGATCCATGATCAGATGGCTTTACAGTATGGGCCTCAGACAAGACAAAAAAGTAGTGGGTGAAGCACATAGCAGAGAAGGCTGCTTACTCAGCCAACAGACAGTAGTAACTGAGAGCTAAGAAGCCAGAGCAAGGCATCACCTCACAGAAATACCCCCACGAAGCTCCATCTCCCAACAGCCAACCAAACTGTTGTCCCATCAACCAGCTACTCCAGTGATGAGGTTAGAGGCTCTGGCATGTTCCTGCCTCCAAAACCCATCTGTTAACAAGCAAGCAGATAGCCTTCAGGTGTGACAATACTTAATTTAAACCCTTACACCATGCTTCTAAGTACTAAAAACTTATGATTAAATCATGATGTTTGGTACCTAACTTTAAATACCTAGAAAAGCATTTATGATGTCTAGAAAAGCATTTATGATGACCCTAGGGGAGAACCCACAATTGCCCAAATCAATATACTTTCTAACAATACTCTAAATGCTTACTCTTATACCCAAAGATAAGGGTAACTCTCACCCCTCCACAAGAAAACCCTTCTTTTGTAGTAGAGAACATTATAGAGATATAAAACTGGTCCACATGTAGAGAATATGACCACAGGGGCTCAGGCCCAACTGGCTTTCCTACAATGTAACTCCTACTCCTAAGGCCCAGAAAAACCATGGAAGAGGGGGAAGAAGGATGGGAAGAACCAGATGACCCAGGACACTTGTTGCTAGTATCTTCTAGACATGACAGAAAAACTGTACCTATGAAATCTCAACAATACAGTTACCTAAACAAGACTTGCATAGTGATGCCACCAGTCGACATGCCAATGCAGATGAGGGAAATTTCACAAAGCCCCACTCCTCGATGAAGAGAAGAGCTATGCACAACTCACTGTGGCTGACAGAGGGCGAATCAGTTTTTCCCAAGAATGAGCATCTAGATAGGTTATCCAATCCCAAGTGGTCAGCCCTTAACACGTGTACAGCAATATGGCTAGGATTAAAGCCATGGCTTTGATGGCTGGTTCCAGCCCACTCCTTAGCTTTATTTTGAGAGTCTTGCCTCATGGCAGAAGTACTGGCTGGAGTCATGTTTATTGCCACAACTCTATGGCGTTTCAAGGTCTCTACCACCACAAAAAGCATGCAGTCAGCTTTTCATCAATACCATTTAAGGTTTGCAGCTAAAGCTGAGTCAGGAAGCTTCTCTTTTTTTTTCAAATATTTATTATGTATACAATATTATGTCTGTGTGTATGCCTGAAGGCCACAAGAGGGCACCAGACCCCATTAAAAATGGTTCTGAGCCACCATGTGGTTGCTAGGAATTGAACTCAGGACCTTTGGAAGAGCAGGCAAGGCTCTTAACCTCTGAGCCATCTCTCCAGCCCCAGGAAGCTTGCCTCTAGCAAGCAGAACCTACCTGAGAAAGTGCTGCTATCAGCTGTGCTTAACTCTATTCTTTTCTATCTAGAATAACTTCCCAAACAAGGAAAAAAGAAAATGAGCAGATTTTCTATGTCCATCTCCTTTGATCAACCAGACCTTGTGCAGCTGACAAACCACCCAGGACACACCCTTTTCAACTGATGTTTTAATTTCCTTCTCTGCATGGGCTTGGAAGAACAGAAACAAGCAGAAGAGCAAGCCCTTCGTGTGATTGTACAATAAGAGGTGGTTAACTCCTTCCTTCCCTGTCTCCCCTTTCCCTTCATAATGTTCCTACTAGAAACATGTAGACCAGTTCTATAATTTGGAAAGTTCTGAGTCAAGGTGTACACAGAATAGAGCTTCACACTTCCATGGTGTGCATGTGCACATACAGTTTTCTGCACACTGAGCTTACAAGGTATTGGTTTCTCATCATTTTCTAGTTAGTTAAGAAGGTTTTTTTATATATATAAATTAGGTGATCTTGTTCCTTCAGCAGATCCAAGCCTCACCCTGGTCCAGCTGAAACAGTCACTGGTAGACAGGTTATGAAAGCATATGTAAGGTTTTTACTTTCCCTAGTTGATTTGAAAACAAACCCTGGTTATAATCTAGGACATAGATGAGGGGTTCCCAACTTTCCTAATGCTGTGACCCTTTAATATAGTTCCTCATGCTGTGTTGACTCCCAACCATAAAATTATTTTCATTGCTACTTCATAACTGATTTTTCTAATGTTATGAGTCATAAGTAAATTATTTGTGTTTTCCAGTGGTCGTAGACACTTAGACAACCCCTGCAAAAGAGTTGTCCAACTTCCAAAAGAATCACAACCCACTAGTTGAGAACTTCTGACCTAGACACTTCTTCCAACACCTTTGCCTTTCTAAAAATCTGTTCTTCCTGGGGCCCTCAGTTGCTTATGGGATGAGTGTGAGTATCTCCTCCTCCTTTTAAAATAGAAGTTTTGAAGTTTTCCACTATTGAGAGTGATGCTGGCTGTGGGAGAGCTACATATGATTTACAAAGTAGGAATTTCATACACCAGCAGTATTATACTACTTGTGTGTAAGTCAATATCGTTCTCACATTTGCTAAAATTTAATTATTTAGGTCACTAACTAATTTATAAATAATCCTGACATTCAAGTCAAAATCTGTGACATGAAATCTGGAGCCCATGGTTTTACTTCTTATGGTAGAAGGAGCAAGCAGACAACATTATGAGAAAAACAAAACCTGATTAAGCCTGAAACACAGGCTCTTCACTTCTGGAGAAAATGACGGACATATTGATAGACATGCATTCATCACACTTAAACAAGGGAATGCAGAAGAAAACATGGAAAGGCATTTAATGCTTAATACATGTAAATCTTAGGAATTTCAATGCTTTCCTAATTTCCAAATCTAAGGAAAATTTTCCCAAAAAGAATGCAACCGAGGAAAACCACATTCAGTTATATGTGCTCTTAGTGAAACCTAATGTGGGTGAGCTTCTGAGTGCATTGTAGTCAAACATGCTCATTTCCATCAGAAGATGAGTACCCCTCATAGCTGCTTAGAAAAATACGGAGTGGGGGAAAGTAAGACTGTTTTATTAGTTTACTGTGTCAAACGTTTTAATTGGGTTTTCTAACCAAACTGTGCACTGGCTAAAGTAAAAATTATGGGAATTATCAAGGTAACACAAAATCTCCTGCTCCAGCTGGGGTACTATGTGCACTGTACCCCTGTGTCAGGCCCAAGGAGCTTCCCTGTCACTTCCATCTGCGGTGGACACAAAATAAGGTGGGTGACCTCTATGACCACATTTTCAACACATCTGAAAGCTAAGCACAGTTCTCTCCTGAAGATACATCCAACTGTTGGGTTTATGATGCTTTCCACCAGGAAAAGTGCAGAGAAGCTACTGTGGATGCAGATATGAAGAAAGGTATGTCTATATACTGAGGTTTCCACATATAGATATAGGAGTGGGAGCATGATTAATAAAAACTCAGAGACAGGTATTAGGGTTCAACCTGAAGACCAGAAAAGCAAAGCAGTCAGTCACTGGCTCTGACCTTAACCTCAGTCCAAAAATGGTGATCCTGCCTCCAGGAAGTCTCAGAATGAGACTGTGACTGTGAGCTATCTCCTCCCATTTTATAATCATCTCTAATTCTGGGATTAAGGGCATGCACCACTACTGTTTGGTTTCTATGGTAAACTAGTGTGGCTACTGGGATTAAAGGTGTATGTCATTGTAACTACTGGGATTAAAGTATGTGTCATTTGCTGCATAGTCAGTAAGACTGGCCAGTGTGGCTGTTTTACTTTTCCAAGCTTTATTTTTAAAAATACAAATAAAACGACACTACAGAAGTTTGTCTTAAGACCTAAGAAATTAGCTAAATGTGAAAACAGAAATTCTACTAATGAGGAGACCAAAAATATTTCTCATGCACTAGTGTAAACTAAGAGATCCATGGCCTGACCTCAGTTCTCCACACCTGGTCAAGGGTAAGATATCCTTAGAGTTCACAATGGGAATTTTAATTTTGTGTTGGTTTTTATGATAAAATGTATGCATCACCCCATTGTGAAATACATCTAAATAACTACCACTAAATGAAGCACAGTCACACAAACTCCCACCCAAAGCTCTAACTCTTTAGGTGCAAGGTATGTATCTTGGACAGGAATTGGTTGGGAAAATAAGATAATACCTAATTTAAAGATATGCTCACAGCAAGTTACAGGCAGAGAATATTCACTTACTAGGAATAGAAGTCAGTTAGCTATATAGCTGGCTCAGTGCATGGCATTCTGAATGGCATTGCATCAATTCTGCACACCAACATAGCATTAAGCACTGAAGGGATCCGTGAATAGCAGTTAAGTTAGTACAAACATTGCCTGCAGCTTTATCCTGATAACTTACATTTTCACAGGTCGTGAAGGTTGGCCAGTTCTTTCACAGCCACTGTGCTTGGATGGCATTGCAGTATGGAACTTTTGCATATCATCTTTATATTTATAAATATCTTTAAATTAGAATGCAGTTAGCAATCTCTATCATTTGTATGCTAGATTTTTATGTAGATTGTTTTACCACTATTGGTGGTGGTGCTCTAGAGCAGTGGATCTCCACCTTCTTAAAGCTGTGACCCTTTAATGTAGTTCCTTACCCTTTGGTGACCCCAAACCATATTTCACTGTGTACGGTTATTTTGTTTGTGTTTTAACAAACAAAGCTTGTCTTAAGATCTTAGTGCAAAGCTAAACCACTTGAACCCAGGGAGTGGGGGCTCACACCTTTAATCCCAGCACTAGGTAGATAGGACTAGACAGGACTATAAAGACGGAGGAGTCCAGAGCAATGAAGTCTGAAGGTTTAGTGGAGACAGATACAGTCTGGAGATGCAGTCTGAGGACAGGACTGCCCCTTGGTTTGTGCACTGGTAGAAGTAAAAACTCTCTAGTGGCTGGCACTCTGCTTCTCTGATCTTCAGCATTAACACCCAGTATCTGACTCTCAGTTTTTATTATTAATAAGAATTAGAATTCATGCTTACATCATTGCTACTTCATAACTACAATTTTGTTACTGTTAAGAATTGTAAAGAAAATATCTGATATGCGGGATATCTGATATGTGTCCCCTGTGAAAGGGTCATTCAGTCCCAGGAGGTAATGACCCATGGGCTTAGAACCACGAGCTGGAATCTTGTAAAGCAGCCCTCTACCACTGAGCTACACACCACCGCACTTATTCTTATTTTCTTTCTTTCTTTCTTTCTTTCTTTCTTTTTTTTTTTTTTTTTTTGGTTTTTCGAGACACGGTTTTTCTGTGGCTTTGGAGCCTATCCTGGAACTAGCTTTGTAGACCAGGCTGGTCTCGAACTCACAGATATCTGCCTGCCTCTGCCTCCCGAGTGCTGGGATTAAAGGCGTGCAACACCATCGCCCGGCTTTCTTTCTTTTTTTTTTTTTTGCCTGTCCTGGAACTTGCTCTGTAGACCAGGTTGGCCTCAAACTCACAGAGATCCACCTGCCTCTGCCTCCCAAGTGCTTGGATTAAAGGCACGCACTACCACTACCAGGCTACTATTCTTATTTCCAAGGGGCACAAACATTCAGGTTTTGTAATCTCAGGGGATTATGAGGAACAACTTCTACTGTTCCACACAGTAGTACAATGACTACAGTTAACAAAAATTTAGTGAAAGGTTTCCAAGTCAATAGCAGAGAGGATTTTGAAAGTTCCTAGCACAAACAAAAAAATATTTGAGGTGATAGATACACCAGTTACCGTGACATGATCATTAACACTGTGTACATGCATTGAGATAGCTCACAATACCCCATGCTATAACTCTTATGTAGCAAATAAAACCAAATATAGCCAAGAGTGGTCATATATATCTCAAACCCAATATTTGGGAGGCAGAAGAAGGTGTATCTTAGTTCCAGGACAGCCAGAACTACAACAATGAGACTCTTGTCCAAATAAATAAACTGCAACTATAAGGCTAGTGGAAGGGTTTCAAACTGACAGACGGTTGACATCTGCAAACAAACTGGGGCACAATGAGTGTAGCATCCCATTAACAGGCTCATCCAAGCAGTGGTTCTCTAGCCTCTGGGGTCCTTCAATTCTCCTCTCCTGCATCCTTAATCTTCCATGGATCTAACAGCACATTTTATCCCTAAGTTTAGGCAAGCAATCCCGACTGTGACTTAGATTCAGCACTCACACAAGTAACAAAAGTTCAGAAAACAAGTGTTCGTCCAATAATGAAAGACAGACAGACAGGCCTTCCAAGAATGAGAAGACTTGAGAGAAATGGGTCATATCTGAAGGACAGATAAACAATAAGCAGGGCAGGCCTGAGATGTAACTCTGATGTAAAAAGTGCCTGGGCACCTGGAAGAGGAGAAGGGAGTTAGGGGCTGGGGGAAGGAAGAGGAGGAAAAGGGGAAGAAGGGGAAAGAGGAGGAGGAGGAAGACATAGCCTTATGAATCTCCACATGGTCTATTCAGAGTCAAAAAAATAAAGTAGGCAAGGCATGGTGGTGTATGCCTTTAATCGCAGCACTTGGAGGTGGCAGTGGGTGTCAGGCATAATTTTGCTGGAAGATTCTGAAGACCATGACACAAGTATCTCTAGGAAACAGGCTACTAAGTATTTAAATGCACTATAAGATTCATGTGTAACTTCCCAGCTACTGACTTTGATCACTAAACTAAGGAGACACATATCCACTGAGCCACTTTTCAGGTTCTTTCACTCACACGGGCTTAATGAACATGCATAGAGCCAGCAATACATTTGGTGACTTTCTTCAGGTGAGGCAAAATACTGTTAAGAGATGAAGATGATGAGCAAGGAAATGGGGGAGGAGACTCTCGCTGACTGAGAAACAATTTTATCATTATTTCAAAATTAATCTTAAATTTGTAAAAGATATTCTAAGGAAGAAAGAGCTCAATGAACTAAATTGCTCTAAATGTATATTATGATATGCATATGAAAGTAATGTGGTCCTCTCAATGATGTTTTCTTCATTTTACTGGCACACCTACAGATTTCTTACCGTCTTCTTTTAGTCTTTAAAACCAAATCTCCCTTCTAAGACAAAGTGTGAGGTAGTCCCTTCTACTGCTAAATTATATAGAAGACAATTTTAATTATGTTGTCCTGTAGACAGAGCAAGGGTACCATTTGCTAAAAGTAATGGAGAAACTCGGGCACTTTGAGGACTCCTCAGAATAGCTACCTTATTTCCTTTGGAGGTGAAATGGTAAAAGAGAAAGCATCAACTAAGGCCTGTTAGAAATCCGTAACCCTGGCATGCAGGCTGCTTAGGTTTCATCAACTGTGACATGGAGAAAATGAATTTAGAATATAAGTTTATGCTGAAATAAGAAAACCACCTAGTTCAGAGATGAGTTTCCTCCCTCTTATTGCTATGGCTACATGGCATGCCCTATTTCCATTACAAAAGATGTCTGAGAGGTAACTACATGTAAACATTCAGTCCATACACACTAGGGGATGTATCTGGTCTTTCTGGGTGCTGTTTAGAACTAAAAATCAGGTTCATAACTGCCAACCACCCATCCCTTCCCAAAAACTAATAAATATTGCAGAAACTCAAGAATGACCCAACATATTATCAAGTGGTCCTTCTGAGTGATGCATAGTTGTTGTGCCAGAACTACTAATTTCTAATAGGCCTCTGCTGTCGCTTCCCTTGACCCTAGTTATCCTCTTCAGGGAGAAGGCAGGTGAGATTCATCTTGATTCACCCTGCTGTTGACCAAATGTGGAAAATTCTTTAAGCACAGCTACTTTTCCATTTTGTCTACACACTGAAATCATCTGAGGAACTTTCAAAACCTTAAACGCTCAAGTCACACCCCAACCATGCACATCATAATATCTAAGTGGTGGGTTGGGACAGTCACCTATACTTTTCAAAGTGTCCAGTATGGTCCAAGATGAAGCCAAGATTGATACCTGCTATGCTGGATCGCCCCTCTTGATTTCGAGTGATTTTTGCCGTAAGTGAAATCAGAAAAGCCAACCTGGAGCAAGTCAGAACCACAGCCATGCACAGAAGGTACAGTGGGATCCCAAACACGGGGACGGTACAGGTGCTGCACTGAGCTCCACCAAGGGTTACCCCGCGCCTCACTGGAGGACCATGCTTTCAAACAGCTTGCCCTTCCAGCAAAAATAAGTTGGCTAATTTTAAAGGTACCATTGTCTGTATTTGTCTCTACTCATTAGAATTTTCTTCAAAAAAAAAAAAAAGGCAAATCTCTTGAGAAGGACAGAGAATGTGTGCACCCGGGCCCAACACAAACTACAGAGTAGCTCTAATCCCCCTGGCTGCCTAGAAAGCACCTGCCCCGCTCTAGGCGGGGAAGTACCCAGCCCACAGTCACTGCACCTTCCAAGCATTGCCTGCACCTGCCAAGCCTTGCCCACCCCTCCTACCTTCCAGCAGCTCATCCAAGCTGGTGACCTTCCGACTGCAGTCTATGGTGTAGATTGTGCGGACGCCCTGAGGCAGGTTCACATTGTCAGAAAATGAGAGGGTCAGCTCTGTGAGAAGCGAATCAAAGGAACTGAAGCTATCATTGGAGATGGCAAAGACCAGGCCATTGAAGTAGCAGTCCCCATTCCAGTAGAAGCATGCCTTCTTCTCAAAGCTTAAGGCCTGCAAAGTCCGCGTGTGGTAGAAGCTGCAGTGTGCACTGTGCTCCAGGCTGGGGATGAGCCCATTGCCCTTGGGGCCAGAGATGCTGCTGCCCCCTGAGGAGCTGGGAGCCCCTCTCCGCGACCCTGGCAGCGGCCTTTTGTCCCGTTCTTAAAAATGCTCCAGCTCAATGCTCCTGGTGCTGGCCATCGCGGTTGCTCAGAGAAAGCTCTCCACAAATAAATAAATTAATGAAGGAACGTCCCCACAGCCCCAGCCGTAGTGCGGCATGAGCTGGGCGCTCTGGCCTTAAAGCATTGGAACACCTGCCCCGAGCACGGGGGCCCTGCTTGCAGGTGGGCCCGCTCAGCCAGCTAAAAGCGGTGGCGGCTTGTAGATGCCCAGCTCATTGTTCCGCGCAACCTCTCCGTCACCGCTGCCAGCTGGGGAGCCCCACGCCCCCTAAGTGCCTCCTTCGCCGGGCCATGCTTCACACATAGCGCGCAGGCAGTGGGCCAGAAACCACTAAGTTGAATGGCCCAAGGCTTGTCCTGGTTCGCGTCCAGCCCCCACTCGCTATCCGGTGCGCTAAACGGAGGAAGCGGAGGGGATGGGGTGGAGCGCGAGCTTGGGCGAGGCGCATTGTGGCTGTGTCGCGCGGCCTGGGGTCCCGGGTTCCTGTCGCCACCTCGCCCGCTGCCGGGACCGGTCCATGTCCAATGAGTGGCAAAGCTGACAGGGATCCTCACGCCGCGCTCATGGGCGCACGCTTGCAGGCATTTGCGCTCGCGGCCGCCTGGCAGAGCCTGGATCTGGGAGGACACCTTCTACTATCACTCTTGGGATACCACAAAGTACAAGGAGAGAGAGGTGGTGAGGAAGAGGGCGGCGGCTTGACCAGCGGGAGGAGCTTTCATGGAGGACCCGCCCTCCAGGCAGTGGGAGCTGCAAGAGCCCAGGCGTGGACACGTGCTCTGCAGCTGGGGGGGAGGGGCGGGGCTAGCGTAACCGTGATAGCCAAAAAACTACAAAGGAGACTCAAGGGCAGCAAGCACATCCTTAACCACCCTGTCCAGGGGGAACCGAGGCCAACCTAGGGCAAAAATACAAAAACATCACTAGGTTTAGACGTGATGTTTATTTTTTTATAAACGACCCATCCATTGTTTTATTTAGAGATCCTTTGGGAGGAAAATCCTTTAAAATTGCTATGAAGATTTGCTAACACGCTAGTTGCAGTAACTTTGAATGAATAAATGACTAGAAGTTAATGGTTTGGGGAAGGTCGATTTAATCAACTATTTATTGAAAGCTTGCCATTTGACAGGCATTAATCAGTACCATCATTGGGGATGTTCATGCAGAAAATAGAACCCCTGGGCTCTTCCCCAAGTGTTCAATCTGAACTCACAGAAATGGACTGACAAACATCTACCATGCAGAAATCTTTTCCTTAGCGGTGTGTGGTTCACAATAAAAGTGTATTTAGTTAAATTAAGTAGAAACAAATAAAAAATGCACCAGATCAATGAGACAAAAAGTAGCTTATTTTATATAATAAAGATAGACAAAGCCCTATGCAAACTATTAAAGACGAGAGAAAACATCCAAAGTAACACAATCAGAAATGAAAAGGGATACAT
Organism: Microtus pennsylvanicus; assembly: GCF_037038515.1. Taxonomy (NCBI): domain Eukaryota; kingdom Metazoa; phylum Chordata; class Mammalia; order Rodentia; family Cricetidae; genus Microtus; species Microtus pennsylvanicus. The sequence goes on along the minus strand of NC_134584.1, from coordinate 128,889,984 downwards.
GACAACAGACACTACGGAAATCCACAGAATCCTTAGATCATATCACAGAAACCTGTACTGCACAAAATTGTAAAACATAAATGAAATGGACAATTTTCTGGCTAGGTACCATTTACATCAATTAAATAATGCCTAGGTGAACAATTTCAATATGTATATACTCTTAAAGGAAAAAGAAGCTCCCATAAAAAGCAAACAAAATATCCCAGGACAAATGGTATTAATGAAGAATTCAATTACAACTTCCATAACAAATGTTGCACAAAATATAACCAGAAGGAACATTGCCAGAACTCGTTTTATGAGTATGAAGTAAGATTGATGCGAAATCACACAAAGAATCAACGGAGGAAAACAATTAAAAACTAATCTCAGTAATGAACATGAACGACAGAATACTCAATAAAACGATGGCAAACCAGATCCAGGAATATATTTTAAAAACCTACATAATAAATTCAGCCTCATCCCAGAGATGCAGGGATGGTACAACAGTCATAAATGCAGTAACACAATCCATGATATAAATAAACTTAAAAAAAATACATGAGGCTCTCAGCATAGCCCATTAATCATGCATGGGATATTGGCACTGAAAATTAAGAAACAGCATAACCTGTATGTATAGATTATACACATTACAATTTCAAACATCAGCCATCTTTTGGAAAATTGTTGAGCATATTTGGAAAAATACTTCAATACAAATGGGTCAATTGGGGCACATATGGTTAACTTTGTAACAATTGTTCTGAAATATCACAACTTGTGATTTGCTTAGTGTTACCAGGATGAATCAAGCCAATAATAAAAAGTTAACAGGAGGCCATTTTCTGGCATTGAAATAAATCTTCAAAAAAAAATTTAGCTTTCAATCCTTCACCTGATGCATTAACTATTTTTAATGATGGTTGAAAAACTAAGTGATTATTGGACAGAATATAAGTACTGGGTAGTACTTACAAATTACTCGTCCATACAACAAAATTAATTGTATGCTGTTGTAAAAGCCAAGCAAGATTTACCTCAAGAATTAAATATCGTAGGTGATTGAGCTTATATTGTAGTAATTGTTAAAAATACATTTAATGCCATACTTCATTCCAGTAAGCATTCTGTTAACTTTGTTTAAATTCATTTTAGCTCTTAAATCAAAATAAAGTCTCTTATTCATGTACAAAAACACAAATTTGCATGGATATATTAAATTTGAAAATCCTCACATTATAAATTAGTACCTTTTCCTTTGTTCAGGGAGAACATGAACATTTACATACTAATGATAATAATGTACATGTCAAACATAAAATTCCATTTCAACAAGCTAAATAAATTATTTTAAATTCTTCAATTCGTCATCTGTTACATATCCATTTCATTACTCAGTGGGCTAATCATCAAGGATCTCAATCAAATGAAATTTTGCAAATGGTTATTACTCATTAAAGAATTTGAACGTTTATCATTCCCCTAAGTAACCATAGATACTCTTTGTTCATTTATATGGGCTACTCCATTAGCTGGAGAACACACAAGTTATACAACACCTTTTCCATCACCTGTGTTACCTCTTTTACTAAAACAGATAATGGACATATAATTCTAAAGAATTTCCTAGGTTCTGTGAATCATATATCATTGCTCCTGTTACAAGTATTTAATATAATCCACAAGAACAAGCTATTGTTAAATGTGTCCATGAGTCAATAAAACAAATTAAAAAAAATCAAAGAGGAAAAAGGAAGTTTTGAATTAATGTGTTTTTTAGAATAATGGGAGAGGCAGTTTACAGCAAGCGTTGTTTATATTATATAAAATTTCCTAAATACGCTGAATGCGCATAACTTAATCCGCAAAGAAACGTTTTATAAACACCACAAATGCCGAATTTAAAAAATAGGGGACAAAAATGCAAGGTAATGAATGGCAGCTGGCATTGATAATGCTGAAAGGGAGAAGATATAGTCTTGTTACTCTGCAAAACGTGCGTCAGTTATGGATCAGAACTAAGAAAAGAGCAGAAAATAAAGACAGGTTTCCAATGGACTCATGATGGCCCTTCTGTCAAAGAAGACAAATTCTCTCTATGGCAATTCTCTCTATGGAAGTGACCTTGATGACATAGGGCCTCATCCTAACCGTCATGGGGTCGGGTGAAATCTCTTGCCATCTTAGGTTCAGATTATTATACAGCAGTCCAGAATAGCTGTTATGGATGAACATCATTTTCCGGCCCTGATGGCTCTGCTATCTGTCTCTTCAGTTCGGGGATCAGATGTAAGTTAATGGGCTTATGTCCCTAACCCAACAATGTTTCAGCCTGTCTTTTGGGTAGATACTGATGTGTTAGTGTATAACAATCCCAGTATCCTTACTCCTCCTTGGAATAATTTAACTCATCTGAATGATTTTGATGGGACTCCATATAGTTTTACTTATATGGATAAAAGGGAGCCAATACTATTTGGAAATGGTGCTTGGTTTTCAATGGGATTTCAGCAGTGGTCACAACCTATTATTAAAATAGGAAAATCTAGCAATCATCCTCAAAGACTCTGAGCACAGTCCATAACTGAGACCTTGGATAATAATACTGAAAATTATGAATTTGCATATCCCCTATATCCACATTTTAAATATTATATGTTAAAATATAAGCCATTTATATGGAAAATTTCTTTCGGAAAATTTGGAAAAAATTCAAAATAAATGGATCAATTGTCGTACATATAGTGACTTTTTTAACACTTGTTCTGAAAGGAATATTACCACTTCTGATTTGATTATTGGTACAATGATGAATCAAACCAGTAATAAAACGGTAAATGGAAGCTGTTGTCTGCATGGGGAGATGAAAGAATCAGTGATGATCTTATTGCCTTATTCAGAGTGAAAGCTGCAAAACAGATGCATAATTGACAAATAGTAGCTACCGTTAAACCTGTTCAGGTTTTAAATGGATCATTATTTGGAACACCAGTATACACTTCTACTTATGTATTTACCTTATTTAGAAGTAATGTTACTGCTGCAGTGCCGCTATCATATGTATTTTTTTGAAAGAATCAATTGTCCTACTGGAATTAGTTTTAATGATTAGCAATTGTAGTCATGCATTAATTCCTCTATTCAGTTTTATCATCATCACTTATGATATTAGAGCAACATACACAAATTTAGCTGACTATAAACTAAGGTCATGCTTGGTATCAAAATTCTATAGATGATATTTTTGTTGAATTCTTCAATATGATATTGAAAAGAACAAAGTTCATGTTAGGTTTAGTAAGAGCTGTAATTCCTGACCTTGTTGCTGTTGTTGATACTGCTAATGTGGCTAGTATCGCTTTACATACATCCTTGCAGACAAAAGACTTTGTAGAGCAATGGCATATTTTCATAAGCTGGTTTCAGCAGGTTTAAATATATGCTCGACTTTGAACAGAAATTGATGTACCAAAGCAAAAAAAAAAAAAACCTGTATCGTTGCAGGAAGGAACTAATTAAATTACTTTGTGTTTGTTGTGATTGGAATTCAACCACTATTTGCATTAATAATTTGGATTATAAAGATTTTTTACGGGAATGGAATAATATTCCAGCTTATCTTCTGGGAAATACCTCTGCTCAATATTTCAATGATCACTTACATAGGACTTTTGTTAAATCATAACCCTCAAACATTGAACAAATTTTTGATGACAACTTGGCAGGTTTAGATCTTAAGGGATTCTTACAAATCATTATTCATACCTCCAGTGGTATGATTATCGTAATCATGCTAATACTTTATGTTTGATTATGTATCAGTTTTATATTTGACTAAACATAATAATTGCATACTTTATGGTTAAAACAGCATCTGAATTCAAATAAAAATAAAAACAATGAAATTGTGGAGACACAGAACTGGCTCAAAGTGCAGGCTCATGAAGCTGGGAAAATATTGTTTTGCAAACCAAAGGAGCAATAAAGTAAAAAGGAAGAAAAAGAGCAGGAGAAATGAGACCCCCCAAACCACAGCGCAGACCAAGAACACTTCCCAAAGACTCAGACAGCCACTGTAACAATTTGAACAAGATGCAAAGACACTGCCAAAGTAAAATGAAAAGAAGAAGTTGGTCGACTATAATGCAATAATTTATACAACATCCTAAGAGGTCACACTGTAACATCAGAATCACGTGATCACAGACCAGGCACATTTCAAAACAAAGAAAAAAGGACTATACTTATGTAAGAAGATAACTTTATTGAGATGATAAAGACATAAAGTGAAATGAAAATCTAACTAAAAAACGAAGAAAAAAAGCAACAGCTAAAATATGAAAAAAATTAAAAATCACACAAAAAAAGCAAGATAATGAAGGGGGAAAAACCAGACTGCTGATGAAAACGATTTGAGACCAAAGACTGAAATATAACCCATAAAGAAAACAATAGAAACCCCAGATATGAAAATCCAGGGAAAAATGAACAGAAACTACAGAGGGAAGTACAACAAACAGAATAAAAGAGATGGAAGAGAGAATCTCAGGTTTGAAGAATGCTAGATCAGGTAATGAAATAAAAACATGAAACCTAACAAATTTTTAACAAAACATACATTAAATCTGGGAAAACAGAAAACAAAACCTAAGAAAGTGAGGGATAGAAGGCACAGAAAATATAATCAAGAAAATTACAAAAGGAAACTTTCAAAACATAAAAGAATATATATTACCTTAAGAAAGAGGTATAAGAAGCATAAGGAACAACAAATAAAGTAGATTAAAAAGGTCCCAGTGTTACTAAAAGGAAAACACCAACGCAAGAATGAAAACTTCACACACTAATTCTCAAGCAAAAAAAACTCACATCAGCAAAACTCTAACAACCACTCTCACTGAAAAATAACAGAAATTATCATCTATTAGTCATTAATGTCTTACTATACATGCACTCAATCCACATATAATGACACAGTCTAAGAGAATAGAGATTAATGTACCATTCTCCTTACTTTTCTTTATCATGGTGCATTGTGGACCATAAGGGTCCGAAGTATTCATCCCCTCATCCTTAGACTTACCAGGGAGGCCTTCTTCCTGTGCGCGCCCAACCTCTCAGTACGTTCAGTTTCTGACATACTGTCCTGGACTTCTTCTAGGACGTTTCCATGAGGAGAGTCAACGATCCGGAGCAAACATACCAGTGAGCCACTAGATCAATCTCTTTTAGGAAGTTTTTCAGTATGATGGGCAATTTTTATGTCTTTAACACCGACTCTAGTGCTGTGATAGCGGACTGTGAGGAACCCATGATGACAAGCAGGCACCAGCAGCTTATCTACGTCCGTCTTACATGTGCTGCGAAAATGAAATTATCTGTGTGCAGCTCTTTTATCTACAAGAGACTGAAGCGCACAGTAAGGTCCAGCCCCTTACCGGAGCAAGGATACCAGTGAGCCACTCAATGAATCTCTTTTTCGAAGTTTTTAAGCGTCTGATGGGCAATTTTTATGTCTTTGTTTTAACACCGACTCTAGTGCTGTGCTAAGGGACTTCTAGGAGCCCTTGATGACAAGCAGGCACCCGCGGCTCATCTACGCCTGTCTTACAAGTGCTGCGAAAACTAAAGTATCTGTGTGTGCCTCTTTTATCTACAAGAGACTGAAGCCCACAGTAAGGTCCTGCCACTTAGCGTAGCAAACATACCAGTGAGCCACTCGATGAATCTTTTTCGAAGTTTTTCAGGGTCTGATGGGCAATATTTATGTCTTTGTTTTAACACCGACTCTAGTACTGTGATAACGGACTGCTAGGAGCCCTTGATGACAAGCAGGCACCCGCGGCTTATCTACGTCCATCTTACAAGTGCTGCGAAAAAAAAAGTATCTGTGCGCGCCTCTTTTATCTACAAGAGACTGAAGGGCACAGTTAGGTCCTGCCACTTAGCGTAGCAAACATACCAGTGAGCCACTCGATGAATCTTTTTCGAAGTTTTTCAGGGTCTGATGGGCAATATTTATGTCTTTGTTTTAACACCAACTCTAGTGCTGTGATAAAGGACTGCTAGGAGCCCTTGATGACAAGCAGGCCCCCGCGGCTCATCTAAGTCCGTCTTACAAGTGCGGCGAAAACGAAAGTATCCGGTGGTTCCAAAATGATGATCAAAAGCCCTCCCAGAAGATCACTAAGGCCTCCATGCTACAAAATTTAGCTTTTGGTGAGAGAAATTGAAAATACACCAGGAAATGGAAAGATCTCCCCATGTTCTTAGATAGAGAAAATAAACATAATAATATGGCAATCTGTCCAAAAGCAATCTGTAGATTAAATGGAATCCATACCAAAACAACAACAAATTCTTAATGTCAGTTTAAAGAGCAATAATCAATATCAAAAAACCAATGATGGACAACATAATCCTGTACAGGAAAGTAAGTTCCAGAGGCATAAAAATCCATCAACCTCCATTACAGAGATAAAGTATTGGAAACAGCTTGGTATTGGCATGAAAACAGACTTGACCACTGGAATCAAATCAAAGACACAGATAGTAATCCACACAGAAGTTCAGCTGATTTTTGACCAAGAAGCTAAAATTATACAATGAAATAAAGATCGCATCTTCAACAAATGGTGCTGGCATAACTGTATGTCAACATGTAGAGGAATGAAACTAGATAATTATCTATCAACATGCAAAAAACTAATGTCCAAAGTAATCTCCAAAATATATAAAGAGCTAAAGAAATTAGACATCAAAAGATGAAAATGTCTTACCTCCTGAGGACCAAATGGATATGGTTGGGAGGCTGCTTGTTTGCTCCGGATGCTCAGAACTAAATAATAAGACAGAAACCATATTACTTGGAATACTCATTGGACAATAGCTTAAGCGTATTTATGGGTAACTCATATCATAAATTAAAGCATCTCCTTTAATCTGTATATTGTCTTCCCTTGTAAAATTCCATCATCTGTCTCCATACTAGCTATATTGCTTCTCTCTGACTCTGCCTTCTTTCTATCAACATTGACTTTCAATTTCCTGACTGGCTCAAACACTATCTGAAAAAGATTTGTTATTAAGCAACCATATTCACAGCACAGACAGATGGGACTCTCATATCACCTTAAGCTGAAGAGAAAGCTGCTAACATTCTGCTTTCTTTCTCCTAATGTTAAAACCACATTTCTTCACTTTTACTTTTCCATTTCTAGAACCAACATTTTTATATTCTCATTCTTATGATTTATGATTGCCAACAAGTCTGCTGCAAAATGAGGAAATAAGAACTCCAGAATACAAAATGGAAGGGGACTGGGGCATAGGGGACAAAGTCGTGAGGGCAACTGTTGCAGTAGTTTCCTAATCACACTGAGCATGCACCCAAGCAAGCACGCCCTTTTGTCTGTGATGTCCCTTGCCAGCAAGTGGCTTTATCCCATCCAAGCTTTCCACCAAGGACTCCTATCTACCTGCAGGGTGTTGAGGTCCACCATCACAGCCTACTCCAGGGTGGAGTGGATAAAAGAGACTCCAGGGCTAAGAGAACTAAGAGAAGGCAGACCAAGAAAAAACCACAAGCACACACCTAGCCACAGCAAAGAGCGTACCAAGCAGCCAAGACTCTCCTAACAGGATTGGTACAAATGTACATGCTGTTATATCAGAATACCTCCAAAAATGTGAAAGACAACATGATAGTATGAGAATCCAGTGAGTACACAACAGGAAAATTTGAACACCCTAATCCCGAGGAAGAAAAAATAGACCTTAAAATTAAAATTAGAAAAGAGATAGGGTCCATCAAACAGAATGTGAAAAACAACTGTAAACAAATGGAAGAAGAATAACAACAACTTTGAAGAAATGAAAAATCCAAAGATACCCTAGGAAAGGAAACCAAGAAGAAGCGAATCAAACCGGTAATGGATAGAGTTGAAGAAACCCTTACCACATCGTAAAACACAAATGATACAGTATTAAGAAAGAATATTAAGAGAAGCAAAGGAAAAAGGTCTAATACTAACTTGTAGAAACAAAAATGACTTCTAACTTAAACCAATCAAAAGAGATTAAGATGGAAACTTTAAACTCATAGCAGGTATATTTCAAGGGATGAAGTATGAATACCAAATATAAATTTCAGTAATATAAACACACCCACATTACTAGAAATAAATTTACACCTCAAACCACACTAATAGTTGGAGACTGCAGCACTATCTCAACAATGGATAGGTCAACCAGACAGAAACATAACAGAGAAATAAGAGAAATAATCGACATAATTAAATAAATGGAATTGACATCTGTAGATCAAGCCAAATATTAAAAAATATACCCTCAGCATCTACAGAAACTTCTAGAAAATTGACCACATACTTGATAACAAAGTAAAGCTAATATGCCACAAAAAAATTTTGCATAGGCATGAGGATCTCTGTGAGTTAGAGTCAGGCCTGGTATAGAACAGCTACTTCCAGGACAGGAAACAAAAGCTACAGAGAAACCCTGTCTCAAAAATCAAAAAAAAAAAAAATTAAGAAAAAAGGGAGGGGGCTGTTTAGATGGCTTAGTGGTTAAAAACATTGCCTGATCTTCCAAAGGTCGTGAGTTCAATTCCCAGTAATCACATGGTGGCTGACAACCATCTGTAATGATGTCTGGCATATAACACCAGAAAGCAGACAAACTCATGGAAACTGAACAGTCAACTACTAAACCACGCCTGGGTCATAGAAGAAATAAAAGAAATTAAAGTCTTCCCTGAATTCAACGAAAACAAAGACACAACATAAACAAACCAAAAGCAGCGCTAAGCTCACATTAGACACCTAAAAGCACAGCTGAGAGCTATAGAAAAAAAAACATTCTTACCCAGGAGTAGAAGGCTGGAAATTATCAAATGGAGGACTCAAACAAACAAAATATAAACACAGAAAACAATCCAAAGAAGTCAATGAAACAAAGAACTGGTTATTTGAGTAAAAACAATATTCACAAATGGCTATCCAATGTAATAAAAAGTTACAGAAAGAGAACATGCAAATTAACAGGATAAGTAATGAAATGAGGGACATAACAGACACTGAAGATATTCAGAAATAATTATATCTTAACACAAAGGCCTATATGCCAAAGTTGGAGAATGTAAAATAAATGGACTTGTTTTTAGATAAATAACATATAACAAATTTCAATAAGACCAAGGGAACAATGTAAATAGATCGTGAAGTGGTGAGGAAATATAAGCAGCCAAAAAAACCCTACATACCAAGAAAAACACAGCACCAATTAGTTTTACTACATAATTTTACCAGAAATTCAAAGAGCTGATACCCAAACTCCTTAACGTGTGTCACATAATAGAAACAGAAGCTTTATATTAAGCAACAGTGGTACCATGACACTGAACGAAAAAAATAAAAAGCCACCAAGATAGAGAATTAAAGACCAATCTCGCTCATGAACATCGACGAAAAAAATTCCCAATAAGATTCTGAAAAACCTGATTCAAAAAAATAGGAGGCTTTATCACAGAGATACTGGGCCAGTTCAACACATGGAAATCCAATCAAATCTATCATATAAATACACTGAAAGAAAATGAAACCATATGATCATTTCAGTAGGAAAAAATAACAGTAATTGTCAAAACTAGTCATTAATATCTCTTAATATACATGCGCTAATTTCAAATATAATGACACAGGCTATGGGAATAGATAAGAAAACAAGAATAAGCCATCTGTTATACACAGGAAACTTACCTCAAACTCAAAAAAAGACAGTACCTCAGAGTAAAAAATATGGAAAAGGACCCAAGAAACAAGCAAGTGTGGCTATCCTAATATCTAACATTAGATTTCAAAATAAAGGTGTCAGAAGAATTGGAGAATGACACTATATACAATGACACTATATATATATAACAAGTTATATCTGTCTAGATGAAGTCTCAATCATTGTCATTTATACCCATAATACAACTGCATTCACACATGTAAAAGGAACAGTATTAAAACTCAAATTACTCATCAAAACCTACACACTAATGGCAGGATATCTCAGTATTCCGCATTCGACAATGAACAGGTCAACCAGACAAAAATTTATAAGAGAAATAAGAGATGTAATGAATGAAATGGGCCTAACAGATATCTATAGAATATTCCACCCAAACAAAAAAGAACATACCATCTTCTCAGCACCTCATGAAAACTTCCACAAAAATGACCACACACTGTGTAACCCAGCAAACAAAAAAAAAAAAATGGAGTAATACACTGTGTACTATCAAATCACCACGATTTAAAATTAGAACCTGAAAACAATAGTAATCTCATAAATCCTACAAAACAAAGGAAATTCAGCAAACCACTGAACCACCCATGGGTCAAGGTAAAATAAATTAAATACTAAAATTCTACAAATATGAAGGATTCCAGCTGCTGTACTGCCATGCATGCAGTGGGAGGGCAAGTGTCCCACGGCCAGGTTAACACAAGGACTCAGGCCCAGGAGGAGGTGAGAACCACAGAGGGCGATGGGAGCCAAGGCTGGGGAAAACCTGATCCAGCCACTCCTGTCATGTGGCAGTGTGCCCCATCCAGGTTCAGTGTGTTGCTGAAAGCAGGCAGGGAGACAGGTCTGTGCACTGCCTGAGCTAAGTAGACAGGTACCCAGCTCTTCATGGACCATGGGGAGATCTCACTGAAGCCAAGACAGAAAGAGGAAAAGCTGGCCCCAGAGACTCGGGAAACACTCCAGCTCTTCCCTCCCCAGAACCTTCATCACTGCGTCTTAAACTTCAGTCTATAACTGCAGCCCTGGCTAGTAAAATCTCTGAGCAGGACCATGTAGGACCATGTCGTGTATTCCCCAGCCACCTAGCATGTGTGTGAGCCCTGCCCCCTCCTTGCCAGATCTTTCCTTAAAGTCTGCTCAGCCTGTTTGTGGGGTTTCATCCCAAGTCAGGTATTTATAGTGACCAAATTTCCTCTGTCACAGGAGTGGGGTCACTGTGCCATGGGGCTTCTGCCCTAGAGGTGGTACTGGCAGCTGGTGTAAGCTGAGGAAAACTCTACACCATTTGGAAAGAGGAGCGGTCTTTGCAGCCAAGCCCTCCTCCAAACCGGGGGCCTGAATTCTCCACCTGCCACTGGCATGCACTGAGTCACTGCTGTGCCTCTCCTAGCACCTAGTCTGGGAGAGAGCTGCTCTGGAGGGATTCAAGGTCCGGGTGCCCACTGTAAACTGCTCTGATGTAGATGGATCCCTCCCTCCCATGTTCATGTGCACAACCATTACCTCCTCGGAGTTCCAAATCATCTTTATGATCCTCAGGGAGACCAAATACCCAGTAGGGTCTCTTGCCTCCCCCAGTCCCCAGCAACTGCTCATCTGTACATTTAGCACTGTGGAGGCTCCCATAGTGGGACCATTCAGCATTTAGCCTCTACTGAGCAAACTGCTTTTTAGACTCGTCTATGTTCTGGCATTATCAGAATCTCATTCCTTGCTGTAACTAAACAGTCTTCAATTATGTGAAGCCGGCAGGCAAATGGCAGGTGCTTTTAGGAGAGAAAGCGCCAGTTTAAGAGATGCTTTCAAAAGGGAGGAAAAGGTAGTTGATATGTGTATCGTCATTTTCTTTCTTTACCAGTGTATGCACATGGGCCCTAGGAATAACCACTGCTGGGCTGGAGAGATGGCTCAGTGGTTAAGAGCACTGGCTACTCTTCCAGGTCTTGAGTTCAATTCCCAGCAACAACATGGGTAGCTTACAACCATCCATAATAAGATATGGTGCCCTCAAAAAAAAGATATGGTGCCCTCTTCTGGCCTTCAGGGATACATGCAGGCAGTACAGTGCATAATAAATAAATAAACAAATAAATAAATAAATAAATAGTCTTATTTAAAAAAAATATGAAGGAACATTGTACCCAAGCCTGTGGAACACTATGAAATCAGTGCTAAGAGGAAAGTTCATAGCTAATACAGAAAGCGCAGTGACTTAACAGCACATATGAATGCTCTAGAACAAAAAAAGCAGACATGCCCAGAAGGAGTAGAAAACAGAAACTAATCAAATTGAGGGCTCAAATAAATTATTTAGAAACAAAAAATGCAATGAATCAATGAGACAAAGAGCAGGTTACTTGAGTAAATAAAAGATAGACAAACCCTTATGCAAACTAATAAAAAAGACAAGAGAGAAGATCCAAACTAACACAATCAGAAATAAAAAGGAATACATGACAACAAACACTAATGAAATCCACAAAATACTTAGAGCAAACAACAGAAACCTGTACTACACAAAATTGGGAAACCTAAAAGAAATGGACAATTTTCTGGCTAGGTACCATTTACCTAAATCTAATAAAGCCTAGGTGAGCAGTTTAAATAGGCATATACTCTTTAATGAAATAGAAACTCATAAAATGCAAACAATATATCCGAGGGACCAATGGTTTTAATGAAGAATTGCTATACTCCTCTAAGTGTTGCACATAGCCAGACCTCTTTTTGAGACTACATTAAGATTGATGACAACCACACAAAGACTCACCCGAGAAAGAAAATTAACAATCTCAATAATGAACATGAACACAAAAATACTGAATAAAATGATGGAAAACCGAATCCAGGAATACATTTTGAAAACCTTCATTAACAATTCAGCTTCATCAAAAAGATGCAGGGATGGTACAAAATTCATAAATGCATTAATGTAATCCATGATACAAATAAATTTAAAGAAAAATACGCATGAACAACCTATGAAATATTAAAGTAGGCACATATCGTACTTGTCAAAGACTCTCAGCATATTCCATTAATCATACCTGGGATAATGGTACTGAAAATTGAGAAACAGCATAACCTGTATGTACAGATTATACATATTATAATTTCAAACATCAGCCATCCTTTATAAAATTGTTAAACAAATTGGGCAAAATACTTCAATATAAATGGGTCAATTGGAGCCCATATGGTTAGCTAAGTAAGAATTGTTCTGAAATATCACCACCTGTGATTTGCTTAGTGTTACCAGGATGAATCAAGCCAAGAATAAAAAGTTAACAGGAAGCCATTTTCTGACATTGATTGCCTTGCACACAGCCCATAATGCAATATAGATCCATATTAGGAATATCATAGCTGCCTTAAAACCTGTTCAGGTATTTAAAGGCTCAGTCGTTGGAACAGCAGTACCCGCCTCTACTTATATATTTACCTTACTCAGGAATACTAATGTTACTACCTATGTACCTCTAACATATGTATTTTTAGTTAGAAGAACCAATTTCAATACTGGAATTAGTAGTTATGATTTTCAATTGGATTCATGTATTAATTTATCTGTTAGGTTTAATCTTCATCATTACTTATGATACTACAGCAACATACACACATTTGGCTGTCTGTAAACCTAGGTTAGTGTTGGGCTCAAAATCCTCTGGATATTAATATAGAATTCTTTATCTAAATATTGAAAAGAACAAAGTGCATGTTAGATTTTGTAATAGAGAAAATTCATAAACATTGCTCTTGCTGCTAATGCTTCTGTGTCAGGTGGGCAATGGTATAAAGATTCTCAGGGACTGGACTCAGCAAGCTCAAATAGATACTAAACCACAGACAGAGATTGATGTGCTTAAGAAATCTGTGGGATGGTTGGGAAAGAAATATTTATCTGTGCAAAAACATTTGTGATTGGAATTCGACTGCTTTTGGAATTACTGATTAAGCTTAGTGAATTTTTACATGAATGGAAGGTTATTCATATTTATCTTTTCGACAATGCTGCTCCTTGATCTCTCATTGATCATTTACATGATGTTATAGAACTTACCTCTCCTAATCATTTCCTGATTCAGATGCCTCAACTACTGCACAAATTTTTGATAACAAAGTGACAGGACAATTTGGACAAATTAGATGCTATGGGATTCATACAAAATATTCCTCATACATCTGGTGGTATGCTTATTGTAATAATTGTTATTCTTTTCTATTTTTGATTATGTAAGACTTTCTTTCAACCAAATGCAGAATATTTACATACTTTATGAATAAAACTCAATTAACTTAAAAATCTAAAAGGAGGAAAATATGGAGGCACAAAACTAGCTTAGAGTGCAGGCTCCTTGTGGCACAGATGAGACAAACTTGGGAAATTGTTGCATGAGAGAACAAGCATAGATGAAAGCAAACTGCCTATTTCTCAAATGTTCTCTCAGAATCTATACCATGGATAAAGAATTTGTTTTTGAGCGCAGTTGCTCACACTGTACCAGTTAAAAAGGAGTGCTTTGCTTCTGTATACTTTTTGCATTGTATCTTTGTACTTATTTTCACTTTTATTACTGATTAATTGAGGTATTGTTTCTAGGAAGGAGAAGCAAGAGTACACACGTACATGAGTACAGAGGTTTCAGAGTTGAGGTATCACTTTTTAGTATGTATAAAACGCCATAGTAAATAAATCTTATTGTGCAGTTGTTCATACTATGCATCACTGTGTACTGATTTACAAGACAACCATACCAAGGGACCACAATGCAGTAGATGTTGAAAGGTGGTACCAGAACAGGGACCATAATGAGTAAAAGTTAGGAAGGGATTTAAATTATAAACCAGATAAGTAATCTTCATTACAGGGTAATGGGACAAGCCAAATCCTCTCTGTACCTTGCTATCCTAAAGCATTCAATAAAAACTCATAGGGTTCACATTTCTCTTTCTGATTTAGAAATGTGTGTGGAAATAATGAAGCCTTAAAATTATTTGGTATCCAGAAGGCACCTAAGATATAGATACTTGGTAAAGAATTAAAGCTAATGTTGAAAAAGCTCTGAGATAGGGTGAGAAAGTACTTGTCTATTTCTGGTCTTATAGGGTTTATGAGCTTTACTATTTTCAAAGTAAAGCAAATGAAAATAACTGGCCACAGTGTCAAAAGAGAAAGTAGTGCCAGCTGCACAAGTAATGACCATGTATAAAAAATTCAAATATTTGGCTCTTTGTCAATGGGAGTATATGACATGTAACTCCAGCATATAGAGGCTGGGAGGAAAGCTGCTATGCATCAGTTGCCTCCCTGGGCTAAATAACAAAACAACAATAAAACAATTCCATTCAGGATAGCAAGGGCAGACCTAAAAATTTCAAGTCCTTTGCAGTAATAAAAGTACATTTGAGGTACCATTTTTGTTCCAATTTTCTTCTCCATTGTTGTGATTAAACTCTATCCAAAAGCAACTTAGATAATGAGATTTATCTGGTTGATATCCCTAGATCACAGTCCATCCTTGTGGGAGCTTAGGGTGGAAACTCAAGCTAATAAATGAAGACAATACATGGGGAAACATTGCTTCCTACCTTTCTCGTTTGTCTAAGCTAGTTCTCTTCTGCAGGTCCACTTGCTTAGAGATATTGTCAACTCAGTGGAAGAGCCTTCCCACACTTTATTTTTTTTTTGTTTTTTTTTTTTTGTTTTGTTTTTGTTTTTCGAGACAGGGTTTCTCTGTGGCTTTGGAGCCTGTCCTGGAACTAGCTCTGTAGACCAGGCTGGTCTCGAACTCACAGAAATCCGCCTGCCTCTGCCTCCCGAGTGCTGGGATTAAAGGCGTGCGCCACCATCGCCCGGCCTTTTTCTTCCCACACATTAAATCAATACAATTTCTCTCAGATGCAGCAATTAGATGTTCTCATCTATGCACACCCTCAACTGATGCTTCTTCAGATAACCCTAGACAATGTCATGTTGACAGGTGAGGCTAATTAGGAAAAAGGCAATAGTATACAAGGAGGTTTTAAAGATCGAAAGTAAATGTATTAATCACATCCAATCACTTAAACAGCCAAAGCCCAAACAGCAACTGGAAAACACAGAAATGTCAGGGAATGGAAAGAGGAAGGCCTCTAAGAACAATAATAAGTAAAAAAAACTAAAACCAACTCTCCACAGAAACTTCTCAAACCAACGAAAACATAAGGAACTTTTAACATGAAATTTTCTAGATACAAAATTGTTGAAGGCCGATCATTTTCCAGAGGAACAATCAGATGATAATAAAACTAACAATATAGATTACAGCACTCAAAAAATGAGACATAAAGACATAGCCTACAAATATAGACTATAATTTCTTAAACAGAAATGACAGGATTCTAATCAAAATCAAACTACCAGAAATCAATGACGATAACTCATCCAGTACACCACATTCTTTGGAGAGATTCACTTGAAGCCTTCTGAGGTTTTAACTTTGTAGAAGATATTGTGACTACTAAAAGGATATCATTCAGCCAGGCAATGGTGGCGCACGCCTTTAATCCCTGCACTCGCAGAGGCAGGTGGTTCTCTGTGAGTTTGAGACCAGTCTGGTCTACAGAGCTAGTTCCAGGACAGGCTCCAAAGCCACAGAGAAGCCCTGTCTCGAAAAACCAAAAAATAAAAAATAAAAATAAAGAAAAAAATAAAAGGATATCATTCTATTATGATAAAGAATAGGATGTCTGTTAGGGTCACTTAGACAACATTTTGCTTACTATTGTTGTGTCCAGGTGGCATGCAATTATTGAGGAGGGGGCAGACCACTAAAATCTATTAAACCAGAAGCAAAGTTGATTCCAGAAAAAAAGGAAAAAACCTCCATGGGGCACACAAAGCTTATCAGTTATATCTGATCACCACCTGAGATTGGATTTCTATATCAGTGGCGATGGGAGATTTACAAACTACCCTATTTATAGCAAGAAGCAAGCATTATGCATGAACAAAAGAATTTTTATAACCTTGAGGTAAAGCTCAGGTACTAATTGCTTTGTTTGTTGTTACCATTTCCAATAACAGGGTTTTTCAGTGAAACTAGGGTTTGCATTTAGCCTATTGTTTCTCTCTGCCACTTTCTGGTGTTCTTTATTGAAGTTCTGTAATCCCTTGATACTGACAGTTTTGCATGTCAAGACAGGGTATGGGACAATACACAATAAAAAAGTCATGTACATCCCTTAATTTAAAAGTTAACTCAGCATTTCTAAAAACTGAAAAATGCAGCTGTTCTAGAATTATTATACTTTCATGGCACACAGGTTGTGAGCCTATAATGGCCCCTTGAGCACCATGTTAGAGGTCTTTGACTGAGAAGTAGGTCTTTTGGCTAGTTGTAAATCATGGTTGTCTCATTTGTTATAGGAATGTACCTTAATGGCTTATTAATCTTGGTGAACAAACATTTGCATCTCATGATACTAATATCTAACAGGCATGGTTAGCATACTATTTATCTTTGGGGAATTTGGGATGCAGCCCTCCCTTACTTAAATTCTACTGTGTGACTTAATGTCTCCTAAGAACTGGTAAATCCTTATACCATTAATGCTACTATCAATTATGCTCTACTTCAATTTAGCAGTGGAGTGCTACTCTACACAGGAGAAACCATTTAAAAGCTCCACAAAATTAACTACAAATGGATCCTAAACATAAATGTTAAAAGTGCAGAACTTCTGAAGATACTGTGGTCTCCGAGTTTGGAAAATTTGGTGATATCTCTCCACATGCGGCAAAATAAGCACTACAGCCACCACCATTTGCAGCTGCCAATGCTCTGCTCAGTGCAGACACAGCCCAGGCAGTGAAGTAATTCAGAGACTGCCATGGAGAGTTGCAAGGATCACTTAGGACTACTTACTTAGGAAAAGGCAGGAACACACTAAACTCTTTGTCCACTGGTTCCCAACCAATCAGGGGAGGACTGAACAGATCAGCAGCACTCCTCAGCAGGCTAGTTTATGGACAGTGGCCCCTGACCCGCCAAGCACAGCCACTCTAAACGTGGGAAGAGCAGCCACACGCATTAAGCCCAGCCACTCCTCCCACCTGGGGACATTGGCCCCTTACTCACCTTGGCCCATCAATCCTCCAATCTGTGGAGAGCAACCACTCATTCACCATGGTACAGCTGACAAACTCTCTCCCCACAAGGGAACCCAAGACACAGTGCACAAGAGAGACTGTGATTTCTTCAGGAAGCGATAAACCGGGAGTCCTTGCTCCCTGAAGAACCCATCCATTTGACTGGTGGAGGCTCTGATTGGTTAGTGAGGTCTGAGTGTCAGAATCAGGTGAGCAGAAGGTCCCAGCAATGGCTGCTAATCAGACCTATCCCAGATTGACTGTAGAACTAAGTCAAATTCAACAGCAAGTCTCTTGCTAATGTAAATCAATGGGTTGGGTTTTAAAAGGAAGTATACAAATTCAGAAAGGGGCTAATCAGACAATGTTGCACAAGAGAAACATTGGGTAAACCAAGAACATTATAAACAAAGTCCACAGTGGTGTTGGAACTGATGACCATAGTTTTCACACTTCTGTGAAAAGTCTTGGGTTCTGAGGACCCAGATGAGCAATGGAAGAGGTTGCTCAGCTTCCATGTAAAATGTTAGTCACTGAGTGCTGTAATCTAACACATGGAGTTGCATTCAATTGTCTGTTTCTCAAACATCTCAGCTGACTTAACTTTATCAATCAGGATTGTACATATCTGCATAGATCTGCTCATTGGAAACTGAATACTCAGTAGTTCAAGCTACCCTCCCTAAATTGCACACCCACGAATTCTGTCTGTCTTCACTCACATGGAAGGAATTAATACATGCAGGGAAATTATAGAGAAAGTCACTCATCATGGCCCATCAGTCAGTCCTTCTTTAAAATGAAGACCCCTGCAGCTCACTGCCTTCAAGTTCAGTCTGTGCTATTATCTGTTTTCTCAGAGCAGTGTTCCTCCGCTTCTGGTCTGAATGGAGAAGACAGGCTCCATAAACAAATCCTTTCTCTGTTCTGCAATGGACAGTCCACTATGTACTCAAACTGGCAATTTCAGAATGCTGTGGTGCTGCAGACATGCAATCCAAGGTTTAGAGTGTTTAGGCAAGAAGACAAGAAGGGCAATGCCTTGTGGGGCTACAGACAGGGTTCAAATATACTTCAATCAACATAGGAGACCTTGACTCAAAATTTCTTTTCATAAAGACTAGAAATGCCAATGTTCTAGAATTAATATATCTTTATGGCACAACAGGACTTAATGGGGTTGTGACACTGGCATGGTCTCTTGAGCAGCATTAAAAGGATGGTTTTTTAATGGAGGAATGGGTGTTTCTGCTGTTTGTAAAACAGGGCTGTTGCCTTTGTTTTGGGAATGCAGCTGGTTAATCCTAGGGAACAAACATTTATATCTTATACTAATCTCTAACATGTGCAGTTAGCATACCATTAACCTTTGGAGGATTTAGGATGCAACTCTCCCTTACCTAAATTCTACTTTGTGACTTAATATTTTCTAAGAACTTATACCATCAATCCTAGTCTTACCACAGTAGCAGTGGAGTGCTACTCTATAAAGGAACTACTGTTTACAAGCTCCACAGAATTAACTATAGATGGATACTAAACCTAAATGTTAAATGTTCAAAGTGCAAAACTTCTGGAAGATACTAGAGGGACCAGGGCTCTCCAACCTTGGCAAATCTGTGTTACACGGGGCTGATTTCATAAAGGATATTTCAAAGCACAGTCCTGCTACCAGTGCTCTGCACAGATGCAGTCAGGAGAGTGCCAGTCGGCCCAAGAGATACAAAGAACATGCAGGACCACTCAGATCATGCTGGAGCATTAAAGACGAACAGAAGCACACTGGATGATGCAGGACCAGGGAAGAATATAAAGAAATCTGCATCTGATCACTAACTACCACATAGCCAGGGGAAGATGAACCACACTGGCTCTCGTAGTTTAGCACCAGAGAACTTATACATGAAAATCGTAAGATTATTCAGGAATTCCATGGGTACGATTCAGATAAAACTCTGACAATTACTGCCCTAAGCTTCACTGAGCTCAAGAGTATATTGCTGAGCTTCAAGACCTGACAGCCAGCCATCCAACTGTAAAACGTGTCGTTGCACTATTTAGCCACATGGTGGCAGCACGCGTCTACTATGCTGTTGCCCGGCAAGAGACTCATAAAGAAGTAGGAGTCTGAGAAGACTAAAAGAAATAGTTGGACTCAAAAAATCAGGTAAAAGCTTTTGAAAACAGTCACTTTAAATATATCCCAAAGAGCACAACAAAGTGAGTTTGGTACAATCACGTCATCTAAGAGAAAAGGCCCTCTCCACCGCACTTTTAACAATGGCTCTTCCTCCAGCAGTGACTAGGCATTCAGGGAACAAACACTATCGGATCCGCCAGTGACTAGGCAAAAATGCTACATTCAGGGAACAAACACTATAGGAGTCCATAGGACAATGAGAGGAACTGCATCCCAGGAAGCCTGTCTCCAGGTGAAAGGCTGAATGAGAGACTGTTCACTCAGGCCTTATCACCACCTAAGACTCTCCACTGAAACTCTAAGCTATGATGAAGAAAGTGTGGCCCTTACAGCCCTATCCTACTCATCACTCTTTCCTGTTTCTGGTCTGCCTGGTCCCACAGAAAACAAGAAATGCTTCTGTTTGGTTTTAATTTTCTGATCACCCATTCTGCTCCAAGTTGGTATAAATAGGAGCTGATATTTATTTCAGGTAGAAAGGACAGCTTAGTTACATGAGTCACTGCAATAGGGGTTGGTTCTGAATCCCAACTAAAGAGAGTTCTTTACTATAGGTTAACCTATAGGTTTCTAGAGAGGGTGGGTAATCTAAGGCAATGTATGGCTTTGTACAAGCTCAAATTTTGGGGGGTTGCTATATGCCTGAAGTCAGAAAGGCAGAGAAAACAAGGACCAGGGTTATAACAGTACCTGGAGCTCATAAAGCAGGGTTTGCTCTTGCTGAAGCAGGAATGATAGACAGAAAGGTGCCTGGGGCTGCAGGGAAGGTGACCAGAGCACTCTAATATTACCAAATCTGGTCTCTACTTTTGTCTTTCAGTTTCTTATAAACACATATAATGTACTTTGAATTCATACCCTTCCATTGTCCTCTCTTATGCCCCTCTTACCAAATACTTTTTCTCATCTTTTTATTTATTTACTTATTTAATGTATATAAGTATTTTGTTTATTTTTATGTCTGTATGTCACATGCTTGCCACATTCTTGCAGAGGCCAGAAGAAGGTGTCAGATCCCCTGGGACTTCAGTTAGACAGTTGTTAGCCACCATTTGGGTACTGGGAATAGATCCCAGATTCTATGGAAGAGCTACCAGTGCTCTTAACTGCCGGGCTATCTCTCTAGTCCTCATGTCTTTTTCATGTGTGCATACTTTATCACATTTAATTAGAGTCACTTACATGAACATAGGTAGGGATCTATTACTTGAACTAGGTCAGCCATTAGCTGCCTATAACTCCTCATGTGGGGTTTCATGAGCCTCTCTCCTCCTTTCATCAAGGAATGTTAATAGGCCCAGTCTTCTGCAGGTTTTGTTCAAGTAACCCCCACTGCTGTGATTTCCTAAGTGCGGCAGCCTGGTGATGTACAGAAAAGAGAATTTCCCAGCATTCCTTCCCATTCTCTGGCTCTTAGATTCTATCTCTGCAATGTTTCTGCCTTTAGAGAAAGGAAATCTAGTCTCTCTTAAAGCTGCAGCATATTAAAATGCTGGCCCCATGATCCAGTACCAGATCCCATCACCCATCCACATAAAAAGGACAATGTACATGAAATCTCCATACCCTTTATCACTGGAGTCCACCATATCCACACACCTGAGAAACTTTGGTAGCTCCTTTTGTCCCCTAGAACTAAATATCACTGAATCATATCATTGTGGCTGGAGAGAGCAGAAAGTTAGAACCATTCTCATCATGTATTGCAAAAGATAATCAACATCACCATAGTTCTACAACCTTTTAGACTATTTGAAACATTTACAAGACAAACTTGAAAGTAAAATACAATATTCAGAAATTCTAGAAACCACAACATCGGGTTTCGAATCTGACATCCCACTGCACACCAAAATAAAGCCCGTATGGGTACACTAGACAATGATATTACAAGCATAATATCCTACAATACAAGAGCTGAAGAATCTCCCTCTTCCCAGGAAATCCATACACTGGGAGGCTCAGAGTACAAGGAACGCTGACCAGGTCTCTACACAGACCAACAGAACCATAGCCTAGCTCATGGTTCAACAACCCCAGAAGAAATGGCAGCTCAACAGACCTTGTCTAAACACCCTGCACTCACCATGGCATAGTTTGTGGTCTTCCTTACAAGTCACTACAAGGGAAGCAGTAAAGATTCATGAAAAGAACAACCTATAAGTTAGCCCACACTATTATTCCTGCTTGCTAAGCCTTCCCAGAGTCCCACACTGGCTAACACCACCCTGCTGGGCCTCAAAATTAATTACCTAGTTCCACACTACTAATCTCAGCAACTGTTGAAGTATGAAAGTTCTCAACCACTGTCCTGTCTCTCCCTTTCTGTACTGTGCATCTACCAGCTTGAAGCTTTGTCTATGCACTCAATTCCTGCACAGATCCCTCTTTATCTACAATCAAACACGAAAAGTCAGAGAGACTGGAGGTCACTCTAGCTGGTTTATTTTTCCTTCTCATAGACCAGTCAAAGCCGAGTCCTAAAGGCTACCCAGCACTGGGCAGCAGACGCAGGATTAGGTGTTTAAAGAAATACTCAATTAGATAGCATGAGGAAACAATATTACAAGCTCACAGACTCCCATGCCAGAATAGCAGAGCCTTCCCCACACTCAACAAAGATCAGAGGCCAATGGCCAATACCCAGGTCACCACAAAGAACAACAGAACCTGTCTGGCTCATGGTTCATCCTTGTCCAAGCAGATCTGAAAGCTCAGCCAACCTGCTCTTCCTGTTCTGGGGGCAGTGGCTCCTACATTCACCATAGCATTGCTTGTGGTCATCCTTATATCTCCTTAGAGTGAAACAAGAGAATCCTGAAATGTTGCATTAACTCTTTTAAATCCTGAATTAATCTCCACTTTCCTGATTTCTTTTTAATAACAAAAATTGGAGAGTTCCATGGAGAATTAGATGGTGAAATATGTCCATTATCCAGCTGTTCCTGCACTAACCATTGGGCAGCTTGCAATTTTTCTTGTGTTAGAGGCCATTGACTCACCTATACAGGGTCATCATTTTTCCATATTATCAGGTCTGCATGGAGTGCAGGTATTTCAGTGACCTCTCCTAAAAATATCCTAATCCTGCTCTAGAAGGTCTACTGTCTCAGATGACAGGATCAATCTTTCTCTTATTATCTTTTCCTATACTTTGATTAGGTAATAATCCTTGTTGAAACATCTGATTAGTAACAGCCGTGCTGGGAGACTATATACTCCCATTCTGGACATGATATCTCTGCCCCATAAGTTCACAGGTAAATGGGGAATAATATATGGCTTAAAGGTTCCTTCATGTCATTCCTCATCTTCCCGATGCAGTTCATTGCTACTTTGTTCAGGATTTCTAGTCTGACCAATTCCTTGTAACTGTGTAATAGTCTGTTTTTGGCCACTTAGAAGGCCACTGACTGGCAGTCATGATGGAAGTATTGCGCCAGTATCCAGGAGGCCAGAAAATCTTTTTCCATTTATAAACAAAGTGAGTTCTGGTCTCTGAGGACCTATGGTCTGTACCCAAAATGCATCAGATGAACCAAATTCATCTTCTCCTCTCTTTTCTTTTTAAGATCTCAACAGAAAACCAACAATATTTAACCTCATAAAAGAAAAATTTTTAGAATTAACATTTAAATACATTGGCACAATTCTAACATAATCTCAGTGGCATACACATTGAGAAACAATAAGATCTCTTGAACTGAGAAGCTTCTGTATAGCAACGGACATAATCAACAAGATATAATAGCCTATAACAGAAAAATATCCTCACCAATCACTAATCCATTTCAAAAATATACAAAGAACTCTGGAAAATAGTCACCAAAAGAACAATTAATCCATTAAAAATATGCAACAGACCTAAGCTGAAAACTCTCAATAGATGAACTTAAAATGACTGAAAACATTCAAAAATTGCTCAAATATAATATCCTTAACCATTGGAGAAATGCAAATCAAAACAACTCTGAGACTCCATCTTATCTCTGTAATATGACCAAGATCAAAAACTCACAACTTATGTTTAAGAGAAACTCCTCCACTGCTGTTGAATTCTCAGAAAATTAGGCAACAAACCATTTTAAAACTCAGCTATCTCTTCTGGGCATATATATGAAAGATGCTCAACTATACAAGGACACATGCTTAACCATGTTTATAGCAGAATTACTTTATCATACACAGAATCTGAAAACAACTCAAATGTATCTCCTCTACATATATCATAAACAAGATAGTCATAAATATCATAAATATTTTTTGAGTAACTCTAATCACACAAATTGAAAAACTTGTATAGCAAGAACTTTAAATCTCTGAAGGAAGAAATTTGAGCCATCAGAAAATTGAAAGATTTCCTATTCTCTTGTAAAGATAACACCAATCATAGCAAAATTGACAATGTTATTGAAAGCAATCTACAGATCTAATGCAAATGCCCATTAAACTTGTAACAAAATTCTTCACAGACTTTGAAAAAACAATCCTTAACCTTGTGAGAAAAGACAAAAACTCAGGCTAGCCTGAACAATCTTAAAATCCTGTACAATCAAGGAACTTCTGAATACATCACAATCTCTAACTTTAAACTTTACTAGAGGCACAGTACTGAAATCAATCCACCTTGGATACGAATTCACTTGCCTACAAACAGCAGACTTTTGACAAAAAGGCAAAATTGTGAAATGAAAAAGCATTTTAACCTGCTTATCTCAGAGGCTACTTTAAATCTGGCTCTTTCAGTTGAAGCTGCGCTGCACAGCAGGGGGTAGAACACTGGCTCTCTTTGTCTGTTAGACGGCCTTCCTGAGCTCTGGCGGGCAGATTTTTAACTATTTTTTTTATTTTAACTTGTAAATCATAAAATTAGGAGAATTTCTGAATCCTCTCCTCTGTTCTATAGACTGTGTGAGGTTAATTTTGCTCTCTAAACTTACTTTTGCTTCTCCTTGCCTTTTACTTACAGGTGGGTTAGATTAACTGGCTACACTAAGCACGTGGCACCTCAATCTCTGCAGCAACTTGGTGATTCTTAGGCCAAAAGTCATTTTTCCTTTACCTTTTCTACCCATTTAGCAAGCAATAAAAGTTACAATTCTGGGTCTATCATGCTTGCAGATTCTCAATAACTCTGCCATTGTTCTGCTCCACTTTAACTTAGTTACCAAAATATATAACTGAATCATTTTTCCTTATCCCACATCTAACTTATTTACAAATTTTTACTCCCGATTTAAATTTTGTCCCGCTTTTCTACATTTCTTTCTCTATTTTACATCTCTAGTTCGGAGCGCTCACTACTCACACATTCACCGATTTCTTCTCTCGTGGGTTTCTCACGTCTGGTCATGTCTTCCTTGCTTTTTGGGGAGCGCCGATTAGCCTCACGTTCTCCTCCATCCATTCTCCGGTTTTTCTTGGGGTTCAGCAGACAGCATTCACCGTCTCTCTCATGTTGTCTCTTCTCTGGGGTCATGGAGTTCGGCGTTCAGCACCGTATTCCTTTTTCTTACTTCTTCCTCCGGCATTCGTCTCAGGGTTCAGTGGTCAGCTCCAATTGTCTTTAATATTGGGGTTCAGTGGTCAGCCCCATGTTGTTGGGCGCCAAATATGTCGGGGCCCGAGAGGATCCAACATAAATTCTCTGATTCCCTAACCCGGCTGGAACGGAGTCCTGAGGAAAAGAACCGACACAGCTTACACCATCATCATGGTAAAGGCCAGATAGCCCCCGTTTATTGTCCAAACATTTTATATACCCACACCAAATTGAGCGGGGAGGGGGGAAAACACATTATGCCATCACCTAGGCAACCAGGTGCCTGGGGTCAAGTCACAGCCCTCAGGTAGGCCCTGAATTAGCATCTCTATAAGACACCTTCCAAATTACAAAAGAAAGGAAGCGCCAAACATCTGAACTCTTAAGTCATCAGCTTCAGTCAAACATTTCTTCTCAGGTAATCCACATTTTAACAAAAGAAGCTAGGAGCAGGCATCCTGGCTTTTGTTTAGGGCAGAGACAGGTGTTTGCAGAGCTACGTGATCAGCTCAGACCGGGCTAATGGCTTTTGTGCCATATCAAAATATGGGCCCACACTGAAAGAACATGTAAACTTCCTACTACTGGGGCTCATTATTGCCACCCAGAGTCCATCAATAGCTAGGACCACCTAGCTGGGATTCAAGACAATAGCAGTTACCACAATCCCATAATGGTAGTTAGTGTTACCTCTTCAGAGGAAGGTGGGATAAGAACTGGAGGTAGAAATCAACTATACAATTTAGGGAAGAAGAAAAACAACTCTCATGGCTCTTTATTGGCTCCCTATTTGCTCACAATCTACTTCCCACTGGTGTTGTTCATTGTTAGGCTTGCCCAGAATCCCTCAATAGCTAGAATTGCCCAGCTGAGCCTCAAGACAGTAGCAATTCCCCAACTAGATGAGCAGAAATCAAATGACTAAGCCAGCACAGCCCTTCCCAGCTCTGCCATTGCACCCTAGGGGAACACAGGGTTCTAGTCTGGAATATTGGCATTTTAGTAGAAACTCTTCCAGCCTCTCAGAGCACTTCCTGTTCTTTTCCAAAATATGGTGTTACTTATATGTGTTCCATTACAGAGTCACTGACCAGTGTAATAAACCCTTTCCCTTATAGCTCAGATATTCTGAAGCCAAACCTAGGTCACATGCAAACAGCAAACCTTGATAAAGCAAAATTAATGATTTTTCTCATTTCTGGAAAGTTTAGAGGCAAGAAAGTGGTGACATAAATGATGTAATTAAAATCCACAAAAATTAATCTAAATAGGTGAAACAGGTTTATGGTCATGTGCTTCAAAGTATAGTGATTTATATTAGAGGACATCAAGGATTAGTAATACATTTTATCTCTGGCTGTACATCTTAAATATGTAAAATGACAGTTCTTTTAGGCAGGGTAACAACATTTCATCCAGTTCTATTTTTGTAATAAGAATAGTGCAACTACTGAAATTTGGTTTTATAAATTTGGTTATTTATTCTGATTCTTGATTCCTTAATCTGTGGATGCAAGAAATGGTCAGTCAGAACATTTAGCAATCATCTAAAATTGATTGACTCACTACCTATTTCTTATGTGAGCTATGGTCTAAGAGGGAAAGCTTTCATGCTCCTTCTTGCCAAGACCTCTCTGTGCTGGGACTATACATGATTTACAGTTTTTAAGGGAATACAATTCTTACATGAGTCCCTCTAGAGATAAGGTGGCCAAATAACTCTGATTTTATGTATTTATTTATTTATTTATTTATTGTGTATACAATATTCTGTCTGTGTGTATGCCTACAGGCCAGAAGAGGGCACCAGACCCCATTACAGATGGTTGTGAGCCACCATTTGGTTGCTGAAAATTGAACTCAAGACCTTTGGAAGAGCAGGCAATGCTCTTAACCACTGAACCATCTCTTCAGCCCCATAATCTGATTTTCTACAAGATCCTACTCTATACACTAAGTTGCAAGACAGCCAGAGATTCATAATTAGGCTATTACTTAAGATAAAAAAAATAGAAAAGAAAAAAGAACAAATTATTAAGAAAAGTAATAAACATGATATTTTTTGGTGACACTAATTTGGAACGATGATGAAAATATAAGGTGATTAATTTATCCTTGGGGTCCTTACAAGTTTAGATAGATGACAAGGGATATACAAAACTAAGTTAATATAACTAAGTCATATAATGAAAGCATTTCGATGTCTGAAACCCTCCTGTCTCTCCTGTAAGGTGGTCAGATAAGGAGTAAATGTTTAAGTAAACATGGTCTCACCTGAAGGATTCAGTCTTTTTCCACAGTGAAATTCCCAGGGAAACTCAAATTACATAGTGTCTATTAGTTCACTAGTTGTTAGCCAAAGGGAGAAATTTAAATGTATCTTAGAATATCCTTATTCTTGCCAGGCAGACAAGTACTGGGGATTGATGGGATGGAGACTAAAGAGCTTTACATTCCTATGGAGACTGCAAAATGGGGGCTGTAGGATACTGTCACTGACAGTTACACGAGGAGCCAAAAAAGTAAATAACGGAAGACCTGGAGGAGGCTGAACCACCATAGTAGAATGGATACAGGGCACAGATGGTGCCAACCCACTTAAATGCACCCTATGCACTGCTCTTTGGCATTTGATCCTAGGGCTTTGCAAACAATTCTTTCAACCACAGCTCCATGTAAGTATCTGATTAACTTAGCCTTACAGTTACTTCAGTTCAAGTCTCAGGATCTCCACACAACCTGGATGTCATCTGGTCACCATCATTCAAAACTCCTAACTAGAGATTTTGTAGTCATCAGGGAAGCACAATATGATTCCATTCAGATAAAGTCAGACTACATGCCTGCAAGTTCCTTTTCTCTCCTTCAGAGGAAGTAAAACCTCAACCTGGGGTCCATCTGACATGCGAACTTATGGGTTCCAATAGATGTCTATTAACCATATTGTAGACAAACTCATTATTTTGACTTTGGTTAAATGGTCAACCATCTTTTAAAGTATTTTATTGTCAGTTTCCATCCTGATTATTTTTGTACTTTACCCCCATTTTATGGAGTTTTTGTGCCCCTAACCATAACCTCCAAAAGTAGCTTGCTGTCATACACAGAGAACCAAGAGGTGAGTGACCAGCCACCAGTTAAGAAACCACACTTTCGAGGCCTTTCATAGTGAGGCAAAAACCTGGACCTCTAACCTGACTGCTTCAATTTCTCTAGCCAGTCAAAAGGAGAGATTCCATTTAAGGTTTGCAGCTAAAGCTGAGTCAGGAAGCCTCTCTTTTTTTTTCAAATATTTATTTATTTATTATGTATACAATATTCTGTCTGTGTATATGTCTGCAGGCCAGAAGAGGACACCAGACCCCATTACAGATGGTAGTGAGCCACCATGTGGTTGCTAGCAATTGAACTCAGGACCTTTGGAAGAGCAGGCAATGCTCTTAACCTCTGAGCCATCTGTCCAGCCCCAGGAAGCCTCTCTTAAATGAGAGCACTTGCCTCTAGCAAGCAGAGCCTACCTGAGAAAGTGCTGCTATCAGGTGTGCTTAACTCTATTCTTCTCTATCTAGAATAACTTCCCAAGCTCTCTAAGGCTTTAAAGTGGACTTGGTCAGCCCCACATTGGCACATCATTCTGTTGACTGAGGTTTGTGTCCTACCAGGTCCCACATCTACTTAGTTCCAAGTAAACACATAGAGACCTACATTAATTATAAACTGATTGGCCTAGTAGTTCAGGATTCTTATTAACTCTTATAACTTATATTAGCCCATAAGACTTGTCTGTGTTAGCCATGTGGCTTGGTACCTTTCTTGACAAGGCAATCACATCTTGCTTGCTGTGTCTGGCTTTCTCTGTGTCTGGATGAAGACTGCAGACTGAAACTTCCCTCTTCTCAGAATTCTTGTTGTTTCACCTCTACTTCCTGCCTGGTTGCCCCGCCTATACTTCCTGCCTGGTTACTGGTCAAACAGCATTTATTTAAAATACAAGTGACAGGGTACAGACCATTGTCCCATGGCACAAACCACTAAACACTAATTGATAATTATTTCTGGATAACTTCCTGTTTAGCACATGATACCACTCAACTTATCCTTTTCCTTGGAAATTGACATCTTTCCTTCTAAAAAATGAGGAGTACAAGGATTCTAAGATGCTGGAAAAATGGGAGGCCCTTACATCTTTCTTGCTAAAGGCTAATTCACACATATAGTCCTCGTGTAAATCTTCAAGGACCAATTCCAGGAGACCACAACATTCTGTTGCTGATATAACTGCAGCAGCACGAGAAGCTGGACATGCTCTACACCTCTAATCCTGCACACAAGGAGCTGGACATGCTGCATGCCCCTAATCCTGCACATAAAGAGCTGGACATGCTGCATGCCTCTAATCCTAGCACTTGGGAAGACAGTGGAGCCCAAGCTCAAGCTTGGCCTGTTCTATACGGCAAGTTGCAGACCGTATAGGACATCAGCAAACACCAGCAAAGATAGTCAACATGTAAACTCAAAGAAGGCAAGATGGTGAGCTGTAGGAAGCCACCTACCTGCTTTCCATTCAGGGTACACAGCCTCTTGACCACGCCTGAATCAAGTTTAATGGTTTATTGAGAAGGATCCGCATGGCCTTCCTCGGCTTCACTCCACTTTGACTCACAGTCACTAACTTGGGTTTGATGAAGACCTTGCTTTCTTTCACTTCGCTCTTCACAGAGGCTATGACCAAGGCTCAGGTTGTACCTCCCTTGATGTTCACAGACCAGTTTGGATTAACATTTTTGGTGTAATCAACTTTACGAAATGGTTCATTGGAGGCGCACATGTAACTCTCTCCTAAAAAGCAAATAACAATTTTATTAGCACAATATCAGATCTCTGAGCATTGGCCATAGTAAGCCTGGATGCATTATGTCTAAACAATGGCTTCTGGAAACCTGTAACTCCTAAACTTGTGGTCACAGAAAGGGAGTGCAGTATAATACCCCTTTCCTTTAACATCCCCCCACCTCCCTTTCTTCCAAAGTACCTAGGTTGGTTTTCAGAAAATTACACGTATAATGTGAAAAGCACTAGGCCCAGAAATGAAGAGTGAGACCTGGGTTTTATTTTACCCAAATGTCTCGCCTTTGATAAGTCATTACTCCACACTTTGATTCTCAGGATCATTAGCTGCAGAATTAAATAAATCAAGTAACTAAATTACAAAGTACTTCATGATTCCAAATGCAAACTAATTTATTCTTCATAAAAGCTCATCCTAGCCAGCCATGGTGATATGGTAGAATCCTGTAATCCTAGCTACTCTGAAGGCTAAAGTGGAAAGATCTGAGTTCAAGGCCAGCTTGAACTCAGCCTGAACTGTTACTACAAAGGGAGAGGGATTGTACTGGTTATGGTAGCTCAAGCTTGAAGTCCTAGGAGCAGAGGTTAAGGTAGAAAGATTGGCACCAAGTTTAAGGATACTCTAGGCTATGCAAGGAGTTTAAGGCCCATCTAGGCTACACAGTGAGACCCTGTCTCAGAAATAAACATAAATAGTTCATTCTGGTTGAAATAATTGAAAAAAAATATATTCATAAAAATTAAAATCCTTCTAATTTTATTCAAACAGCAATCACTACATCCTTACACGGTGGACTTATCATATTCAGTTGTAGTATCATCCATTCAACTACTGAAGCACTGTGAAGTGAAAGGCTTGGCTCCTCAAGGCAGCATACTGCTGGCACTGTTTTCTCTAGAGGAATATAAATTAAAAATAAAACTAAAACTTCAAGTGGACAACTTTTTCTATATCTTCTTAAATGGGAGCAGATATTAAGCTAAAATGATACAGTCATTTCTCACAATGCTTAATCAGGCTTTTGTTTAATTAAGAAGGGCACAGAGGCTATACTGCTTGCCTATCATTTATCGATATCTAAATTTTTTACATTCCAAAATTTCTAAAATTCCTACTGAAAAGATGGTACTTTTCCAAGAAATATATAACTTAATCAATTATTTTGGTACTGACTTTTTGACACAGAAGGTTACATGCTAAGGTTTTCTCTGAGATATAATCACAAAGAACACATTATTTTATATACTTAGTACAAATAGATTCATTCTTGATATAGTAATTATATCAGATGAGTCATAAATGTTTTAACCAAAATAATGAAAAAGAAAGCCTGAGGATAAGCTAGTAATGTCAATATTGACTATTATCAAAATGTTCTCCAGGACCTGATTAGTAGAGAACCTCAGAGATGCCCAAAGGCTCCTGCACAAGTGACAGATCAGGGATGTGGAAAGGAATTCTGAGGACATGCCATGTCTTCTGTGTAGACAAATTGTTAGGGTTCTGCCTGGGAGACGCAGGGAACCAATCCTAAACTATAATACCACTCCTACAGCAGCACCCTGAAGTCTTCCCCAACCATCACCACCCAAGTTGTCATCCCCATAGAACCATTTGATAGTATGTATGGGCATAAGAAAATTGTACAGAATTTCAAAAAGTTATAAAATTAATAAAATAAAATAAAATTAATAAAGCCATGCAATGCACATGTATGTATTAGTGAGAAAAATATGATGGTGCTATCATTGAATTTTACAGAAAAAGTACAAGTCATATCAAAAAAATTCTTGCCATTTTTATTTTTAATGAAAACTTAATGAATGTTCTGACTCAAAATGTGTAATAGAAGACTATATAAAAATAACCTTAGCAAGAGAAGATAGTAGTTTCTTAGGACAGGGATACATTAAGTCAGTGGTAAAGTCTTCTGAAAGCTAAAAAAAAAAGGTAAAAAGAAAGTGAGCAGATTTTCTATGTCCATCTCCTTTGATCAACCAGACCTTGCACAGCTGACAAACCACCGAGGACACACGCTTTTCAACTCATGTCTTAATTTCCTTCTCTGCATGGGCTTGGAAGAACAGAAACAAGCAGGAGAGCAAGCCCTTCATGTGATTGTGCAGTTAGAGGTGGTTAACTCCTTCCCTGCCCCCCCCCTTTCCCTTCATAATGTTCCTACTAGACATGTAGACCAGTTCTATAATTTGGAAAGTTCTGAGTCAAGGTGTACACAGAATAGAGCTTCACACTTCCATGGTGTGCATGTGCACATACAGTTTTCTGCACACTGAGCTTACAAGCTATTGGTTTCTCATCATTCTCTAGTTAGTTAAGAAGTTATATATATATATAAATATATATATAAATTAGGTGATCTTGTTCCTTCAGCAGATCCAAGCCTCACCCTGGTCCAGCTGAAACAGTCACTGGTAGACAGGTTATGAAAGCATACGTAAGGTTTTTACTTTCCCTAGTTGCTTTGAAAACAAACCCTGGTTATAATCTAGGACAAAGCCCAACTTTCCTAATGCTGTGACCCTTTAATATAGTTCCTCTTGCTGTGTTGACTCCCAACCATAAAATTATTTTCATTGCTACTTCATAACTGATTTTGCTAGTGTTATGAGTCATAGGTAAATTATTGTGTTTTCCAGTGGTCTTAGACACTTAGACAACCCCTGCAAAAGAGTTGTCCAACCTCCAAAGGAATCACAACCCACTAGTTGAGAACTGCTGACCTAGACACTTCTTCCAACACCTTTGCCTTTCTAAAAATCTGTTCTTCCTGGGGCCCTCAGTTGCTTATGGGGTGAGTGTGAGTATCTCCTCCTCCTCCTAAAATAGAAGCTTTGAAGTTTTCCACTATTGAGAGTGATGCTGGCTGTGGGAAGGCTACATATGATTTACCAAGTAGGAAATTCATGCACCAGCAGTATTAGACTACTTGTGTGTAAGTCAATATCGTTCTCACATTTGCTATAATTTAATTATTTAGGTCACTAACTAATTTATAAATAATCCTGACATTCAAGTCAAATTCTGTGACATGAAATCTGGAGCCCATGGTTTTACTTCATTCTTGTAGAAGGAGCAAGCAGACAATCTTATGAGGAAAACAAAACCTGATTAAGCCTGAAACACAGGCTCTTCACTTCTGGAGAAAATGACAGACATATTGATAGACATGCATTCATCACACTTAAACAAGGGGATGCAGAAGAAAACATGGAAAGGCAGTTAATGCTTAATACTGGTAAATCTTAGGAATTTCAATGCTTTCCTAATTTCCAAATCTAAGGAAAATTTTCCCAAAAAGAATGCAACCGAGGAAAACTACATTCAGTTATATGTGCTCTTAGTGAAGCCTAATGTGGGTGAGCTTCTGAGTGCATTGTAGTCAAAAGTGCTCATTTCCATCAGAAGATGAGTACCCCACATTTAGGGGGCAGACCACTAAAATCTATTAAACCAGAAGCAAAGTTGATTCCAGAAAAAAGGGAAGGGAAAAAAAAACCTCCATGGGGCACACAAAGTTTATCAGTTATATCTGATCACCACCTGAGATTGGATTTCTATATCAGTGGCTATGGGAGATTTCCAAACTACCCTTTTTATAGCAAGAAGCAAGCATTATGCATGAACGAAAGAATTTTTATAACCTTGAGGTAAAGCTCAGGTACTAATTGCTTTGTTTGTTGTTACCATTTCCAATAACAGGGTTTTTCAGTGAAACTAGGGTTTGCATTTAGCCTATTGTTTCTCTCTGCCACTTTCTGGTGGTCTTTATTGAAGTTCTATAATCCCTTGATACTGACAGTTTTGCATGTCAAGAAAGGGTATGGGACAATGAACAACAAAAAAGTCATGTACATCCCTTAATTTAAAAGTTAACTCAGCATTTCTAAAAACTGAAAAATGCAGCTGTTCTAGAATTATTATACTTTCATGGCACACAGGTTGTGAGCCTATAATGGCCCCTTGAGGTTAGAGGTCTTTGACTGAGAAGTGGGTCTTTTGGCTGGTTGTAAATCATGGTTGCCTCATTTGTTATAGGAATGTACTTTAATGGCTTATTAATCTTGGTGAACAAACATTTGCATCTCATGATACTAATATCTAACAGGCATGGTTAGCATACTACTTATCTTTGGGGAATTTGGGATGCAGCCCTCCCTTACTTAAATTCTACTGTGTGACTTAATGTCTCCTAAGAACTGGTAAATCCTTATACCATTAATGCTACTATCAATTATGCTCTACTTCAATTTAGCAGTGGAGTGCTACTCTACACAGGAGAAACCATTTACAAGCTCCACAAAATTAACTACAAATGGATCCTAAACATAAATGTTAAAAGTGCAGAACTTCTGAAGATACTGTGGTCTCCGAGTTTGGAAAATTTGGTGATATCTCTCCACATGCGGCAAAATAAGCACTACAGCCACCACCATTTGCAGCTGCCAACGCTCTGCTCAGTGCAGACACAGCCCAGGCAGTGAAGTTATTCAGAGACTGCCATGGGGAGTTGCAAGGATCACTTAGGACTACTTTCTTAGGATAAGGCAGGAACACACTAAACTCTGTGTTTGTCCACTGGCTCCCAACCAATCAGGGGAGGACTGAACAGATCAGCCGCACTCCTCAGCAGGCCACTCCACCTAGTTTGTGGACAGTGGCCCCTGACCCACCAAGCACAGCCACTCTAAACGTGGGAAGAGCAGCCACACGCATTAAGCCCAGCCACTCCTCCCACCTGGGGACATTGGCCCCTTACTCACCTTGGCCCATCACTCCTCCAATCTGTGGAGAGCAACCACTCATTCACCATGGTACAGCTGACAAACTCTCTCCCCACAAGGGAGTCCAAGGCACAGTGCACAAGAGAGACTGTGATTTCTTCAGGAAGCGATAAACCGGGAGTCCTTGCTCCCTGAAGAACCCATCCATTTGACTGGTGGAGGCTCTGATTGGTTAGTGAGGTCTGAGTGTCAGAATCAGGTGAGCAGAAGGTCCCAGCAATGGCTGCTAATCAGACCTATCCCAGATTGACTGTAGATCTAAGTCAAATTCAACAGCAAGTCTCTTGCTAATGTAAATCAATGGGTTGGGTTTTAAAAGGAAGTATACAAATTCAGAAAGGGGCTAATCAGACAATGTTGCACATGAGAAACATTGGGTAAACCAAGAACATTATAAACAAAGTCCACAGTGGTGTTGGAACTGATGACCATAGTTTTCACACTTCTGTGAAAAGTCTTGGGTTCTGAGGACACAGACCAGCAATAGAAGAGGTTGCTCAGCTTCCATGTAAAATGTTAGTCACTGAGTGTTGTAATCTAACACATGGAGTTGCATTCAATTGTCTGTTTCTCAAACATCTCAGCTGACTTAACTTTATCAATCAGGATTGTACATATCTGCATAGATCTGCTCATTAGAAACTGAATACTCAGTAGTTCAAGCTACCCTCCCTAAATTGCACACCCACAAATTCTGTCTGTCTTCACTCACATGAAAGGAATTAATACATGCAGGGAAATTATAGAGAAAGTCACTTACCATGCCCCATCAGTCAGTCCTTCTTTAAAATGAAGACCCCTGCAGCTCACTGCCTTCAAGTTCAGTCTGTGACCTGGCTATTATCTAATCTGTTTTCAAATAGCAGTGTTCCTCCTCTTCTGGTCTGAATGGAGAAGCCAGGCTCCAAAAACAAATCCTTTCCCTGTTCTGCAATGGACAGCCCACTATGTACTCAAACTGGCAATTTCAGAATGCTGTGGTGCTGCAGACATGCAATCCAAGGTTTAGAGTGTTTAGGCAAGAAGACAAGAAGGGCAATGCCTTGTGGGGCTACAGACAGGGTTCAAATATACTTTAATCAACATAGGAGACCTTGACTCAAATTTACTTTTCATAAAGACTAGAAATGCCAATGTTCTAGAATTAATATATCTTTATGGCACAACAGGACTTAATGGGGTTGTGACACTGGCATGGTCTCTTGAGCAGCATTAAAAGGATGGTTTTTTAATGGAGGAATGGGTGTTTCTGCTGTTTGTAAGACAGGGCTGTCGCCTTTGTTTTGGGAATGCAGCTGGTTAATCCTAGGGAACAAACATTTGTATCTTATACTAATCTCTAACATGTGCAGTTAGCATACCATTAACCTTTGGAGGATTTGGGATGCAACTCTCCCTTACCTAAATTCTACTTTGTGACTTAATATTTTCTAAGAACTTATGCCCTCAATCATAGTCTTATCACAGTAGCAGTGGAGTGCTACTCTATAAAGGAACTACTGTTTACAAGCTCCACAGAATTAACTACAGATGGATACTAAACCTAAATGTTAAATGTTCAAAGTGCAAAACTTCTGGAAGATACTAGAGGGACCAGGGCTCTCCCACCTTGGCAAATCTGTGT
Source organism: Microtus pennsylvanicus (assembly GCF_037038515.1). Classification (NCBI taxonomy): domain Eukaryota; kingdom Metazoa; phylum Chordata; class Mammalia; order Rodentia; family Cricetidae; genus Microtus; species Microtus pennsylvanicus. Next base: position 128,853,035 of record NC_134584.1, on the reverse strand, counting down.
TACACGGTGACGATACAAGCCGGCATTTCATGCTGATTTCATAAAGTATATTTCAAAGCACAGTCCCGCTCCCAGTGCTCTGCACAGACGCATCAGGAGAGTGCCAGTTGGCCCAGGAGATACAAAGAACATGCAGGACTACTCAGATCATGCTGGAGCATTAAAGACCAACAGAAGCACACTGGATAATGCAGGACCAGGGAAGAATATAATGAAATCTGCATATGATCACTCACTACCACATAGCCAGGGGAACATGAACCACACTGGCTCTCATAGCTCAACTAGCCCGTCCTCCCAGTCTGGGGATAGCCAAAGCTAACCATGTTGTGGTTTTCCAGCTTTTACATGCTCCCTGCTCAGCTGCCTGCAGCAACTCTCATAGCACAGCACACAAAACCACATGTGCCAGCTTCTCTTCAAAGCCTGAAACTGGGCCCTGAAAGACCCAGCACAACTTCTTGACTGACAGGTCACCTAGAGGATCTGATTGGCTATTGAGGCCTGAGTGACAAGAGCACCTCCCATAAGGTTATACTGTGCTTAAAAGCACAGCACAATGGTTCCTGACTACTTTAACCGGATGTAATTGTTCTGAATTTATCCATACTATGGTGTATAGCAGCCCATTCATATTCATTTCTGAGTAGTGTCCCATGAGACCTCAATCTATTCCTCTACCTGCTGATGAAAACGTTGAGTGTGTCCACTTTTTTACTCTTACATACGAAATATTTGTGATCACTTGTAATTATGTACATACTCATTGCTCCTGATGTATCCAGTGGCACACACGCAGATGTAAAATAGACACATCACATGGAAACAGGAGCTGATTGAGTGGGGAATGCTGGGTTAAGGTTTAAAACTGATGACTGGAAAGATGTCTCAGGAGGTGAGGACACTTTGTCACCAAGCATGAAGACCTAATTTTAATCCCCAGAAACCACAAGGTAAAACCAACTCCCACAAGCTGTCTTCTGTCTTCAACATGTATGCTATGATGCATGAGTGCATGTATGCCCACAAAAATGCACACACATGCACACATAATAAATAAGTTTTTGAAGTTATGCCTAAAGAGTCAGAACTGGGTACAAAGACTCACACTTGCAATCTCAGCATCTCGAATACTAAAGCAGTATTCTGCTTTAATACCAGGCCACCTTAGGTTGTATGAAACCCTGTCTCTGAAAGAACATGATAAAGGACTGAAACCCTAGATTATGAGCTTCACTGCTACAAAATTTCCAGTGACCTCGAGCAAACACCTCTTGTCACCTTTCTGATTGTCAGTTTTCTGGTAAACAAACAGAAGTCTGAATCAAATGTCCCGTGCTAGGCTAGGATCTACTGTTCTGTGCTTATCCTCCTGGGATCCTTTACTTTCTGTCACTGAACAAACTCAGAGAGTGTGGTGAGTGCCGCTTCTCCACCACCAGTGCCAAATGATCTTGAACTCCATCAGTCCTGAGCCAAATTGAAGTCTGGCCACGTGATTCCATAGTAAGCACCAGACATAACAAGTTTTTAAAAATGTCCTAACTTCATTCATTCTGACCATAAACAGGAAAGAAGGCAAGGAGAAAGGTTTCTGCTTCTTGGGTTCACAGACTTCCAGCAGACAATAAACATCCACAAGTTAAGACCCAGGGAGGTGCTGTCTTGTGGTAATCAAGATCCATCAGAATTAAGAGAATAAGACATCAGATGGCTCCTCTTTTCAGAATGTAGTGTTTCCTACTCTTTGTCTCTATCATGTCTATGAGCTATACCTAAGCATCCTACCTCGAATCTGGAAACTCCTATGAGACAGCAGTCTCAGCTCAATGCCTGGGTGTGACACACACTTACACAAACACACACACACACACACACACACACACGGTAGCTCCTCAGCTGACTTTTAGAATGCAGCCTCCTGACATAGTAGGTCTACAAATCAGGCATGATTTGATTGATCTAATCAATCAGCTCTGTTGTCTGATCAAGTGAGGAACACCCCTCCAAAAGGCTCATGAAAATCATTCCATTTGTGTTGTGTAGCATTTTGTTTGTGTTCTGACAAATAAAACTGGCCTGGAGATCCAGGGTGGAGCTAACCACTAGTTGACCATAGGAGCCCGGTGGTAGTGGTAGTGGTGGTGGTTGGATAGAGACAGAATCTCACCCTTTTAAATGCAGAAAGGATATGCATAGAGAGCAAATGGCGACTGCTCCCAGTTCTCTGGTCTTCCAGGTTTTTACTCCCATCTGTTCCCTGGTTTTTATTGATTAAGTGTAGTTGGATTTATGCGTCACCTTTGTAACACAGATCATGTTTTACTTTAAGTTGTTCAAAGGATTCATTGCTTAAACCATTAGCTTGGGAGAAAGATCTGGAAAACAAGCATGACAAGACTTTGATCACAGACTGCCTCCAAAAAACGAATAGCTAGCTAGAGGTGCAAAGAAAGCAGAAAGGGTTTTTGCAAAGTTAGAACTGAACCAAATCTAACTCTGCCCATGCCCCCATTGTACCCAGTGAACAGGATAACTGTGGCAGAGAACCTTGTGTCTTCTTATTATTTCCCCAGGCTCTTTTGAGCCTTCCTGATGACAAAGAGGGGATAGACAGTTTGAATAATTGCCCTGCAGGGAGACAGGCCATCTCTTCAACAGTATAATCAACTTTTACAGGGAGGAAGGCAGAGTCTGTGGCAGTTGAATCAATACTATGGACCTATCAGGACAGCACCAGCATCAGCACCAGAGAACAACTTATACATGAAAATCGTAAGATTATTCAGGAATTCCATGGGTACAACTCAGATAAAACTCTGACAATTACTGCCCTAAGCTTCACGGAGCTCAAGAGTATATTGCTGAGCTTCCATACCTGACAGCCAGCCTTCCAGAACTGTAAAATGTGTCATTGCACTATTTAGCCACATGGTGGCAGCATGCGTCTACTATACTGCCGACCTGCAAGAGACTCATAAAGAAGTAGGAGTCGGAGAAGCCTAAAAGAAATAGTTGGACTCAAAAAATCAGGTAAAAGTTTTTGTAAACAGTCACTTTATACTTCTGATAGGGAACAAACACTATCGGATCCGCCAGTGACTAGGCAAAAACGCTACATTCAGGGAACAAACACTATAGGAGTCCATAAGACCATGAGAGGAACTGCATCCCAGGAAGCCTGTCTCCAGGTGAAAGGCTGAAAGAGAGACTGTTCACTCAGGCCTTATCACCACCTAAGATCTCTCAACTGAAACTCTAAGCTATGATGAAGAAAGCGTGGACCTTACAGCCCTCTCCTGCTCATCACTCTTTCCTGTTTCTGGTCTGCCTGGTCCCACAGAAAGCAAATGCTTCTGTTTGGTTTTAATTTTCTGATCACCCAGCTGTTTTAAATGAGCAAAGCATTCTGTTCCAGGTTGGTATAAATAGGAGCTGATATTTATTTCAGGTAGAAAGGACAGCTTAGTAACATCAGTCACTGCAATAGGGGTTGGTTCTGAATCCCAACTAAAGAGAGTTCTTTACTATAGGTTAACCTATAGGTTTCTAGAGAGGGTGGGTGATCTAAGGCAATGTATGGCTTTGTACAAGCTCAAATTTTGGGGGGTTGCTATATGCCTGAAGTCAGGAAGGCAGAGAAAACAAGGACCAGGGTTATAACTGTACCTGGAGCTCATAAAGCAGGGGTTGCCCTTGCTGAAGCAGGAATGATAGACAGAAAGGGGCCTGGGACTGTAGGGAAGGTGACCAGATCACTCTAATATTACCAAATCTGGTCTTCTACTTTTTGTCTTTCAGCTTCTTATAAGCACACATAATGTACTTTGAATTCATTCCCTTCCATTGTCCTCTCTTATGCCCCTCTTACCAAATACTTTTTCTCATCTTTTTATTTATTTACTTATTTAATGTATATAAGTATTTTGTTTATTTTTACGTCTGTGTGTCACATGCTTGCCACATTCTTGCAGAGGCCAGAAGAAGGTGTCAGATCCCCTGGGAATGCAGTTATAGACAGTTGTTAGCCACCATTTGGGTACTGGGAATAGAACCCAGATTCTCTGGAAGAGCTACCAGTGCTCTTAACTGCCGGGCTATCTCTCTAGTCCTCATGTCTTTTTCATGTGTGCATACTTTATCACATTTAATTAGAGTCACTTGCATGAACATAGGTAGGGATCTATTTCTTGAACTAGGTCAGCTTACCAGCACTACAGAGCTATGGAATATGACTTCCCTCCTCTATCAGCCATTAGCTGCCTATAACTCCTCAGGGTGGCGTGGGGTTTCATGAGCCTCTCCTCCTTTCATCAAGGAATGTTAATAGGCCCAGTCTTCTGCAGGTCTTGTTCAAGTAACCCCCACTGCTGTGATTTCCTAAGTGCGGCAGCCAGGTGATGTCCAGAAAAGAGAATTTCCCAGCATTCCTTCCCATTCTCTGGCTCTTAGATTCTATCTCTGCAACGTTTCTGAGCCTTAGAGAAAGAAAATCTAGTCTCTCTTAAAGCTGCAGCATCTTAAAATGCTGGCCCCATGATCCAGTACCAGATCCCATCACCCACCCACATAAAAAGGGCAATGTACATGAAATCTCCATACCCTTTATCACTGGAGTCCACCATATACAGGATTCTTAAATGAAAGTTGATGGTTCGATAAATGACAGAAAACAAGCTTCCTCTTCTGAGTCATTACCAAGGCCCTGTCTGCATTATGAATCATAGATTTTTGCCACCCTCTGTATTAATGGTTGAACATCAGATATGTTTCCTGTCACTTTTCTATGCTTTCTCTCTTCTTATTGTCTAACTCTCCACAAGTTCCAAGATTTTGGATCCCAGGCAAGGCTCTTCTTACCACAGACTTAACTTGTTCTCTTCCTCAAAGCCTGCCAGCCAGAAATGTTAACATGACTGGACAATATGCCTATCTTATCATCTCTGTTTTCACATTATAATTTCTTCCTCACTTGGGTGGGTTCTTTTTAGATAGACAGGTCAACCTCAGTTGCTAGTCTTAACAACCACAGTAGACTCTAAGTAGTCAGTCATAGTTTGACTACAATCCTGACCAAAAACCATGACATTTATACTATATAAAATAAACTAACAACCTCTGCGTTCCCCCCAAGGGTGCTCCACACTTAGATGGAGCAGCTCCAATTTCCTGTCTTACCATGGTAGGAGCCACGCAACCGTTGCTCCCAAACTCATGTTTGGTTTTCTTCCATCTTCATTTGGGCAACAGTTCATTCCATAGTTTTTCTTAGGTGTTCTATTTCATTCACCCCTGATAGAAAGAATAACAAAGAAATTATTGTAGGGATAATTCCGCCCCTTAGGGGGCGTGTTCGCCTCGGGCTAATGTCTGCCTATAAATTTGGCGAGCGTGCTCCGAGCTTCCTCTTCTACTTTCCTGGTCTCCGCTGGAACGGTGGTTCTGTAAGTCTATTTCTGCATTAAAACTATATATATATTTTTTTACAAACTGTCTGCATTCGTTTACGCCTCTACAATTTGGCGTCCAACGTCGGGCTATTTTGCCCTCGACTCAAGCGGGTAGCCCGCTAGCTAACACAGCACCCTCCTGGGTGCTGTTTTTCAGTTCGTGACTCCGGCCCCAGTGCCGAGTCCGAGACATACTCGGCCACACAGGCCCATTCTGCCTGCCTTGGCTAAGTTTTACAGTGGAACCCCACTGCCTGAATTAGCGGAAGCTTAAGTACCTGCGGTTTTGCAACAAAAGCTGCCACAGCGGCAGATTTGGTCTGACACAAAGTGACTTGGCAGGGCAGTGGTGGCGCACGCTTTTGATACCAGCACTTGGGAGGCAAGGGCAGGTGGATCTCTGTGAGTTTGAGGCCTGCCAGGCAGTGGTAGCACACGCCTTTAATCCCAGCACTTGGGAAGCAGAGGCAGACGGATCTCTGTGAGTTTGAGGCCTGCCAGGCAGTGGTAGCACACGCCTTTAATCCCAGCACTTGGGAAGCAGAGGCAGACGGATCTCTGTGAGTTTGAGGCCTGCCGGGCCGTGGTAGTGCACGCCTTTAATCCCAGCACTCGGGAGGCAGAGACAGGTGGATCTCTGTGAGTTCGAGGCCAGCCTGGTCTACAAGAGCTAGTTCTAGGACAGGCTCCAAAAACACAGAGACCAACAACTGGCAGGAACCGATCATTGCAGGTAAAATTTTTTTTTCTTTTATAAATAAAATGTCTGAACACATTACTGTTCAAGAATTTAACAGTTTTTTTAATTGTACCATGTGGGAGATTTTACAAGAGGTGTCTATCACGCCACCTCTATGGATCCTTCTGGGATTCGTAGTTTTCATTGGCACCAAATGGTTTGATAATAGAAATATGATAAAGTCTTTACGAGATGAATCCAGGATTCTTAAGGCAGAAATAGAACGCTTAAAAACAATTGAGAATGATAACAATCTTCTCAAGAATCAGTTTGAAGTTCTCCAGACTGATAACAATCTTCTCAAGAATCGGTTTGAAGTTCTCCAGACTGATAACAATCTTCTCAAGAATCAGTTTGAAGTTCTCCAGACTGATAACAATCTTCTCAAGAATCAGATTGGAGTTCTCCAGACTGATAACAATCTTCTCGAGAATCGGTTTGAAGTTCTCCAGGCTGATAACAATCTTCTCAAGAATCAGTTTGAGGCTCTCCAGGCTGATGTTAAGGAGAAATTCATTACTATGGAAGAGGGAACAGCTGATCTGGATCGTAAGTTCAGTCCCTCTCTGTAGGAACTGAAACATTAGTGGCTGATATTAAGGAGAAATTCATTACTATGGAAGAGGGAACAGCTGATTTGGACAATAAGATTCAGTCCCTTTCTGTAGGAAATGAAACATTAACTGAGAGAATCAAAACTGCTGAATGTGACAATTGGATTTTGTCTAAAGCTTATGACAAATTGATGGAAAGAGTGTCAATACAAGAAGGCACAGTTTATGCCATAAAAATTATGTCCAAAGATAAGATGTTATCTCTAACGGACAAACTTCATACTTTAGAATCCTCAATGAAGGCTTTGGAACATAATTCTGGACAGGAGATTCAGACATTGCAGAAGGCAATAGTGAATAGAATTGAAAAGATTGAGGAATTTCTGAATTCTGATGAAGAAGAGCAAAGGGTAGAAGGGCAAATTTTAACTACATCTGTGGGTAAATCTATCCGGGACAATTTCCACAAAGCTCTACCGACAGCTCTACCTGCCTTTCCAGTAATAACAACAGAGAAGGTGGTTGGTTCCAGAAACCCTAGGGTCATCAAGGAGGATACATGGGAGCCTGTCCGTATGAATGACCTCAAGGAAATTAAACAGGCTGTCATGACTTTTGGGATGCAAGCCTCTTTTGTTAAAGAGATGCTAAGATCTTGGGCCACAACAAACAGAGCAACCCCCTTGGACTGGCTCCAGCTGAGCTCTGCAGTACTTGAGAGTGGACCGCAATTGAAATGGCAATGCTTATTCAGGCAAGAGGCTAGACTCTTAGAACAGCAGGAAAAAGCAAAGGGAATTGACATTTCCCTAGATAAATTTCTAGGTGAAGGTAATTTGGATGAAAACACACTCTCCATGTGTACTACAGCAGCCTTAAGGGCTTGGGACAGGGTACAAGACCCAGGACAGAGAATAGAATCATTTGTCAGAGTTAAACAGGGTCAGAGAGAACCCTTTAGTGACTTTTTACAAAGATTAACTAAGGCTGTACAAATAGGGATATCTGACCCAGAAGCAAGACGTATAATGATTGAGTCTTTGGCTTATGAAAATGCAAATGTGGAATGCAAAAGGATTTTGGGGCCTTTAAAGCTCAGATCAGCGCCTTTGGAAGAATGGGTCTTGCATACACTCAATGTTGATACATTTGATTATGGCACTGAAGCATGGGTAGAAGAAGCAATTTCCAATGGTAAAAGGAGACACCAGAATACCAAATGTTTTAATTGTGGCAAAATGGGTCATATGAAAAGGAATTGTAGACAACGGATTTTCAGAAATAATAATAATAATAATGCATCTTTCAGAAATAATAATAATAATGCATCTTCTAGAAATAACAGAAATAGGAGGACTCAGCCTTCAGGTTTATGTAGAAGATGTGGAAAAGGCAGACATTGGACGAATGAATGCAGGTCTACAAGAGATAGACAAGGCAACCTGATACAGTCGGGAAACGTGAGAGGGGGGGCCTCACAGGCCCCCATGGCAAACATGGTTCAGTCATATCCAGTTTCTGCAGAGAACGTGCCTCATCAGGACAATTAGGAAGCCCCATGCCTACTGTTACAAGCAATAATGATCAGAAAGATAAGTTACGTGTGTTTTGGCAAACTTCTATAAATGATCAAAGACCTAAACTGAGAGTGTGTGTAAATGGCATTTTTATTACTGGCCTGCTGGACACAGGTGCTGATGTAAGTATCATTACCCCAGAATCTTGGCATCCGTATTGGCCTCTTCAGAATGTAAATGTTCAGCTCCTGGGAATTGGAACCCTATCTCGAGTAAGGCAGAGCACGAGATGGGTTGAATGTATAGGGCCAGAGGGACAAATAGGAAAATTAAAGCCATATGTAGCCAATATCGCAATGAATTTATGGGGTCGTGACCTATTAAGACAATGGAATACCGAAATAAACATTCCTGCTACTTCTAGAGCCTATAGTTCTGAGAATAATATTAAAAGATATTACAAATGGAGAAAACCGGCCATTCGGGCTGTACAAGAACAAGCAATTGATGTCCCTTCAGAGATACCAACAGCCTTGCCTCTAAAATGGTTGACTGAGAAACCAATATGGACAAAGCAATGGCCTTTAGCTGAGGAAAAGTTACAGGCTTTAGAACAGCTGGTACAAGAACAATTAGATGCTGGACATATAGAAGAATCTACCAGCCCTTGGAATTCTCCTGTATTTGTGGTTAAGAAAAAATCAGGTAAATGGAGAATGGTGACAGATCTCAGGGCCATCAACAAGGTTATTCAACCTATGGGCCCTCTGCAATCTGGAATTCCTTTGCCCTCTTTATTACCAAAAGGATGGCCTCTCATAGTTATTGATTTAAAGGATTGTTTTTTCACTATACCTTTGCAAAAAGAAGATAGAGAAAAATTTGCCTTCACAGTGCCTACTTATAACAATTCTCAACCTTCGAGGAGGTACCACTGGACCGTTCTCCCCCAGGGTATGTTAAATAGCCCCTCCCTGTGCCAATATTTTGTGAACCAACCATTGCAAATAATACGCAAGAAATTTCCCAAATCTATAGTATACCATTACATGGACGACATCTTGTTATCCGATTCAAACATGGATACCTTGAACAGACTGTTTGAAGAAATAAAGATACTTTTACCTAAATGGGGATTGCAAATCGCTCCTGAAAAGATTCAGAAGGGAGATTCTGTTAATTATTTAGGTTATAAAATAGGTTTGCAAAAAATTAAGACACAAAAAGCACAAATTAGGAGAGATCGCCTACGGACTCTTAATGACTTTCAAAGACTGTTAGGAGACATTTCCAGTCTACGACCAGCTATTGGAATAACACCTGATCTAATAATTCATTTGAACAAAACCTTGGATGGTGATAAAGATTTAAACAGTTCCAAAGAATTAACAGCTGAAGCAGAAAAGGAACTGACAATGATTGAGGAAAAATTACAACAGGCACATGTGGACAGGGTGAATCCAGAGCTCGATTGTATTCTTGTCATACTACCATCAAAAATTTCTCCTACAGGAATTTTAATGCAGAGAAATGATATTATTTTGGAATGGATCTTTTTACCACATAAACCAAGTAAGAAACTGAAAACTTATGTGGAAAAAGTCTCTGAGTTAATTATAAAAGGCAAGCTGAGACTTCGTCAACTAGCAGGCATAGACCCAGCAGAAATTATAGTGCCCTTCACTGCTGATGAACTAAAGAAATTATGGGAAGATAATGAACCATGGCAAAGAGCTTGTGCTAATTTTTTGGGAGACATTAATAACAACTATCCAAAAAGCAAGCGGCTTAACTTCATAAAGAGAACTTCTTGGATTCTTCCTCGAATCGTCCGTGATGCTCCAATAACTGGAGCCCGTACATTCTATACTGATGCCAATAAATCAGGGAAGGCAGGTTACAAATCAGAAGACTTGGATAAGGTGGAACAAAGTCCGTATAATTCTGTCCAGAAGGCAGAATTATATGCCATTCTTATGGTGCTAAGGGATTTTAAAGAACCTATTAATATAGTTACAGATTCACAATATGCAGAAAGAGTTATTTTACATATTGAAACTGCTGAATTTATACCTGATGATACTGAACTAACCTCATTGTTTCTCCAGGTTCAAGATTTGATCAGGAACAGGCTTTGCCCTATGTACATAACACACATCCGATCCCATACGGGTCTGCCAGGTCCTCTAGCACAAGGTAATGCAGAAATTGATCAATTACTGATTGGTAGTGTGCTACAAGCCTCTGAATTTCATAAAAAACATCATGTTAATAGCAAAGGTTTGAAGAAAGAGTTTTCAATTACATGGCAACAAGCTAAGGAGATTGTAAAGAAATGCCCTACTTGCTCTTTCTATAACCAAACGCCACTGCCTGCAGGGGCTAATCCAAAGGGCACCCAAAGGAATGAAATCTGGCAGATGGATGTGTTCCACTTTGCAGAATTTGGCAAATTAAAATATGTTCATCACACCATTGACACTTATTCAGGCTTTCAGTGGGCAACTGCTTTAAGTTCAGAAAAAGCTGATTCAGTAATCACTCATTTATTAGAAGTCATGGCTATCATGGGTATACCTACACAAATAAAAACGGACAATGGTCCTGCTTATGTTTCTAGGAAAATGAAACGGTTTTTTGATTATTACAATATCAAGCATGTTACAGGTATACCATACAATCCTACAGGTCAAGCAGTCATAGAAAGATCAAATCGAACTATAAAAGATATGTTGAACAAACAGAAAGGGGTGGAAAACACCCCCAGAAATAGGCTACATAATGCTTTGTTAACCTTGAATTTTCTCAACGCTAATGAGAAGGGAACAACGGCTGCAGAAAGACATTGGATAATGGAAAAGTCTACTGAACTAAATCAACCAGTTTATTTCAAGGATGTGCTGACCTCACAATGGAAGCCAGGATATGTGCTACGTTGGGGAAGGGGTTTTGCTCTTATCTCCACAGGTGAGGAAAAATTGTGGATACCATCAAAATTAATAAAGGTTCGGTTTGAAGAAGAGAAGCCACTTGGAAAAGATAAATAACAATTCTTTCATAAGGATGGCGAACATACTGATGGTAAGAAATATAGATAGGTTTGGAGGCGGGGTTCTCCACAGGAAAACACTCATCTTCAAAGAAATTAAGGAACCCTGAATATTTAATTACTGATGGATGGACACATTTTGTAAGTATTAATTTTTATTTATATATCTTATTAAACATTTCTTTATAAATATATAGAGCTGGTTTTGAAGTTGGACTCTGGCTCAGTCCTTCTCCAATTCCAAGCCTGTTAGTAAGAGAAAAACCCAGAGTTTCTGGAGTTTCTGTCTCATGTCAAGAGCCATGATATGGGACAGAAAGAAATATGAGTTTAGAAAGCATCCTTGCTTTTCTTCATATCTATCATACTTTTCATTGAATATATATATCATGCCTTTTATTGAATATATATATGTATGTATATATATGTCTATATGATTAATGTTTAAGTTTTTCACAATGAACAATGAGTTTTTCCCGAAGTGACATTTGAAGTTTCCAGGAAGAAGATGGGGCCCCACAACAACAACTCTACCTGGTTGAGATGACGTCATGATACTGATAGCGCTACTACAAGACCTGTTTTGGATACCAGCTGCACAAGACGATCCCAACTTGGTTAGCTGAAATGGTGCACATCTTGTACAACATTCTGGCCAGACCTCCACAAAATACTCAGAGACTATTTGCAATTTTAAAAGACATTGATCTTGAAATTTAACCATCATTTTACTTTCACAGGATCCCCCAGAAAGAACGTCGCCCCCATGACAGCTGGAAGTAATTCTAGAGGACGACGTCCCCTCTCCCAGTAAAGTTTACCCCTGGGTTTAGGGACATCATTTAGGGGTTGGGATGTTGGGGGAGGAATTTTATAAGCTCAGGGATCATTTTGAAAAAAAAAAAAAAGAGGGAATGATGGGATTATAGATTTATAATTGTGAGTTACTGCTTTTAGACAAATATATTGGTATCAATTCTTGTATATTGAAACAAAGTTAAATTATATTGACTATTGTATGCATGCATGTTTCTATGTCTGTTTAAAACATTTTTATATATTGACATATATTGTATTGATATATATATTGTATACATTTACCATATTGCGATGTACATTTCTACCTCTGATTAAGATACTTATATAATGTTTGTGCATTGATATATATTTACCATATTGCAATGTATATTTGTACAGTGTTTATATTTGGAGGTCATTATCCTCATTTGTTACACAGTTGTTTATTGTCTTTGTCTTTAAGTTAGATAGATATTGAGAATTATATAGATAAATAGTCATCTAAGTTTGTCATTTATAATCAGACTAATCAGGTTCTTTAGATATATAGAGATTATACTCAGTATAGATAGATAATCTTCAACCTCTTCAAAGAGCTGTAGAAAATGGCCTTTAATCTAACTCAGAGTTTCGTGATAGTGAGACACAATTGCTCCTGGCAACACCACTCCATTCCCGAGAGAATGTTGAGCACCAAAGACACTCCACCTGGAGCCTTTCTATTTGGCAGAACTGGCCTTTGGGCAAAGAAATGCCTATACCTCAACCACTGACACAGAAACAGAGCGTGCATCAAAAGATAAAACAGGACTGTCATATCCTGCCAAGACAGGGTAAGATAGTTTTGAAAAGTTCCTTGCCTTTAATAATGGTATGTCAGTTATGTTAGGCCTTAGCCAAAATTGGTTGACTCAACATTGCAAACGAGACTTTGGGTGATTGCCCAGGTAGTCAGTTGTCTGTCAATTGTTGCACATTTTGGATATATCTCGTTTGTTGAGTAGTGTTTATTCCCTTCTCAGATCTTTGACTGAGTTGAAGATTATATAATTGTAGTTACTCTTTACATTATTTGGACTCCTTGAGATAGAATGTTTAGCAAAGCTTTTGTTCTCAATATTGTTTGTTATATTTATTATTTGTTGTTATTGTATGTAGTTGTATTTGGTTTAGTTCTGTCTTATTTAGACAAAAAGGGGAGATGTAGGGATAATTCCGCCCCTTAGGGGGCGTGTTCGCCTCGGGCTAATGTCTGCCTATAAATTTGGCGAGCGTGCTCCGAGCTTCCTCTTCTACTTTCCTGGTCTCCGCTGGAACGGTGGTTCTGTAAGTCTATTTCTGCATTAAAACTATATATATATATTTTTACAAACTGTCTGCATTCGTTTACGCCTCTACAAATTATTCCTTCCAAGTGAAGTTTACTGAAGCAATGCCCCTTGCTGGGCTTATTTACAGAGCTATGGGTGACTGCATACCTCAGAAAAACCCACCTGAGCATGGGTTAAGGACTCACAGAAGTCCCCTATACACCTTTGGGACAGCTGCATCACCGAGGAGTCTCCCGTCCTTACCAAGGCCACTGCCCACCTAGCCTCCACATGTGGCTCTTTGATGCTTGTAAATTTTTATGAGCCTTATAAGTTTCTCTGTGTCCTCCATAAGGGATGGTCCAATCTTGAAAAAAAAAAAACAACTACACTACATATAGACATGTACACACACACACACACACACACACACGACCGGATGGCTTTTGTCCCTGCCCTTCACAGTCAGTTGTCAGGATGAAGTGAAACCTCAGTTTCTCTCCATCACTATCAACCAAACAAGCATAGGTAATGGATCAAATTAGAGTTTAATTTAAATATAGTAGTAATTTAACCAAGAGAATATCAAAAAGTGAAACTATTGCTTAGAGTTTACAAAGAGGTAACTACTATTTTTAAACCTTTTATTACATTTGTTTTGTGTGTGCAGTGGTAGTGAGGTATGGGTGTGTGTATGCTACAGCCCACATGTGGAAGTCAGAGGACAAGCTGCAGGAGTTGGCTCTCTCCTTCCACCATGTCAGTCCTAGGACAATCAGCCATTTTGCCAGCACCAAAGACATAATTATAATGGCTGACGGCAATCTGGGCTGGGAGACATGGAGACAGGAGTAAGATGAGGAACTGCAGCAAATTTACAGATCACCGAACGTAGAAATGGAAGGAGACAAAGTTTTGATTTGGGGGGATAATTATTCACTAAGATTTATAGTAAGAGTGAAGAGTGGGCCAAACATAATATATTCTTGAATAAAGAGGAGCCGAAGGGATGGAGGGATTAACAGCAATCACAGTGGTAGCAGGTGATAAAAACCATAGCCTAGCTCATGGTTCAACTACCCCAGAAGAAATGACAGCTCAACAGACCTTGTCTAAACACCCTGCACTCACTATGGCATAGTTTGTGGTCTTCCTTACAAGTCATTACAAGGGAAGCAGCAAAGATTCATGAAAAGAATGACCTATAAGTTAGCCCACACTATTATTCCTGCTTGCTAAGCCTTCCCAGAGTCCCTCACTGGCTAACACCACCCTGCTGGGCCTCAAAATTAATTACCTAGTTCCACACTACTAATCTCAGCAACTGTTGAAGTATGAAAGTTCTCAACCACTGTCCTGTCTCTCCCTTTCAGTACTGTGAATCTACCAGCTTGAAGCTTTGTCTATGCACTCAATTCCTGCACAGATCCCTCTTTATCTACAATCAAACACGAAAAGTTAGAGAGACTGGAGGTCACTCATTAGCTGGTTTATTTTTCCTTCTCATAGACCAGTCAAAGCCGAATCCTAAATGCTACCCAGCACTGGGCAGCAGACGCAGGATTAGGTGTTTAAAGAAATACTCAATTAGATAGCATGAGGCAACAATATTACAAGCTCACAGTCTCCCATGCCAGAATGGCAAAGCCTTCCCCACACTCAACAAAGATCAGAGGCCAATGGCCAACACCCAGGTCACCACAAAGAACAACAGAACATGTCTGGCTCATGGTTCATCCTTGTCCAAGCAGATCTGACAGTTCAGCCAACCTGCTCTTCCTGCTCTGGGGGCAGTGGCTCCTACATTCACCATAGCATGGCTTGTGGTCCTCCTTACATCTCCTTAGAGTGAAACAAGAGAATCCTGAAAGAACTTGTAAACTGCCTACTACTGGGGCTCATTATTGACACCCAGAGTCCATCAATAGCTAGGACCACCTAGCTGGGATTCAAGACAATAGCAGTTACCACAATCCCATAATGGTAGTTTGTGTTACCTCTTCAGAGGAAGGTGGGATAAGAACTGGAGGTAGAAATCAACTATACAATTTAGGGAAGAAGAAAAACAACTCTCATGGCTCTTTATTGGCACCCTATTTGCTCACAATCTACTTCCCACTGGTGTTGTTCATTGTTAGGCTTGCCCAGAATCCCTCAATAGCTAGAATTGCCCAGCTGAGCCTCAAGACAGTAGCAGTTCCCCAACTAGATGAGAAATCAAATGACTAAGCCAGCACAGCCCTTCCCAGCTCTGCCATTCCACCCTAGGGGAACACAGGGTTCTAGTCTGGAATATTGGCATTTCAAATAGATATTTTATTTTTTTATTTTATTATTTTTTTTTTTTTTTGGTTTTTTCGAGACAGGGTTTCTCTGTGGTTTTGGAGCCTGTCCTGGAACCAGCTCTTGTAGACCAGGCTGGTCTTGAACTCACAGAGATCCGCCTGCCTCTGCCTCCCGAGTGCTGGGATTAAAGGCGTGCGCCACCACCGCCCAGCTTAAATAGATATTTTATTTTTTTATTTTTTATTTTTTTTTGGAATATTGGCATTTTAGTAGAAACTCTTCCAGTCTCTGAGAGCACTTCCTGTTCTTTTCCAAAATATGGTGTTACTTATATGTGTTCCATTACAGAGTCACTGACCAGTGTAATAAACCCTTTCCCTTATAGCTCAGATATTCTGAAGCCAAACCTAGGTCACATGCAAACAGCAAACCTTGATAAAGCAAAATTCATGATTTTTCTCATTTCTGGAAAGTTTAGAGGCAAGAAAGTGGTGACATAAATGATGTAATTATAATCTACAAAAATTAATCTAAATAGGTAAAACAGGTTTATGGTCATGTGCTTCAAAGTATAGTGATTTATATTAGAGGACATCAAGGATTAGTAACACATTTTATCTCTGGCTGTACATCTTAAATATGTAAAATAACAGTTCTTTTAGGCAGGGGAACAACATTTCATCCAGTTCTATTTTTGTAAGACTAGTGCAACTACTATAATTTGGTTTCATAAATTTGGTTCTTTATTATGATTCTTGATTCCTTAATCTGTGGATGCAAGAAATGGTCAGTCAGAACATTTAGCAATCATCTAAAATTGATTGACTCACTACCTATTTCTTATGTGAGCTATGGTCTAGGAGGGAAAGCTTTCATGCTCCTTCTTGCCAAGACCTCTCTGTGCTGGGACTATACATGATTTACAGTTTGTAAGGGAACACAATTCTTACATGAGTCCCTCTGGAGATAAGGTGGTCAAATAACTCTGATTTTCTACAAGATCCTACTCTATACACTGAGTTGCAAGACAGCCAGAGATTCATAATTAGGCTATTACTTAAGATAAAAAAATAGAAAAGAAAAAAGAACAAATTATTAATAAAAGTAATAAACATGATATTTTTGGTGACACTAATTTGGAACGGTGATGAAAATATAAGGTGATTAATTTATCCTTGGGGTCCTCACAAGTTTAGATAGATGACAAGGGATATACAAAACTAAGTTAATATAACTAAGTCATATAATGAAAGCCCTCCTGTCTCTCCTGTAAGGTGGTAAGATAAGGAGTAAATGTTTAAGTAAACATGGTCTCACCTGAAGGAGTCAGTCTTTTGCAGAGTGAAATTCCCAGGGAAACTCAAATTTCATAGTGTCTATTAGTTCACTAGTTGTTAGCCAAAGGGAGAAATTTAAATGTATCTTAGAATATCCTTATTCTTGCCAGGCAGACAAGTACTGGGGATTGATGGGATGGAGACTAAAGAGCTTTATATTCCTGTGGAGACTGCAAAATGGGGGATGTAGGATACTGTCACTGACAGTTACACGAGGAGCCAAAAAAGTAAATAATGGAAGACCTGGAGGAGGCTGAACCACCATAGTAGAATGGATACAGAGCACAGATGGTGCCAATCCACTTAAGTGCACCCTATGCACTGCTCTTTGGCATTTGATCCTAGGGCTTTGCAAACAATTCTTTCAACCACAGCTCCATGTAAGTATCTGATTAACTTAGCCTTACAGTTACTTCAGTTCAAGTCTCAGAATCTCCACACAACCTGGATGTCATCTGGTCACCATCATTCAAAACTCCTAACTAGAGATTTTATAGGCATCAGGAAAGCACAATATGATTCCATTCAGATAAGTCAGACTACATGCCTGCAAGTTCCTTTTCTCTCCTTCAGAGGAAGTAAAACCTCAACCTGGGGTCCATCTTACATGTGAGCTTATGGGTTCCAATAGATGTCTATTAACCATATTGGAGACAAACTCATTATTTTGACTTTGGTTAAATGGTCAACCATCTTTTAAAGTATTTTATTGTCAGTTTCCATCCTGATTATTTTTGTACTTTACCCCCATTTTATGGAGTTTTTGTGCCCCTAACCATAACCTCTGAAAGTAGCTTGCTGTCATAGAGAGAGAACCAAGAGGTGAGTGACCAGCCACCAGGTATGAAACCACACTTTCGAGGCCTTCCATAGTGAGGCAAAAACCTGGACCTCTAACCTGACTGCCTCAGTTTCTCTAGCCAGTCAAAAGAAGAGATTCCTGCAGGTAGGCTGGATCAATACCCACTCCAATTCACTGAACCTCCACAAGCAATAAACACCATCCTGCACCCAAATTCACCTATCCTGCAACCTCAGTGGTACTCTGAAATACAATACTGAGAGGACCAAGAGGTGAGTGAACAGCAACCCAGCCAGGGGCATGACCAACCTGACCCCAATTATCTAGACAGCCAGCAGAAGAGGTTCCTGCTGAGAGGACCAAGAGGGGAACTATAAAACACAAGCTGTGAGAGCAACCCTGGAGAACAGAGCAAGAGAGGATGCTAAAGGAGACATCAGTGGCTGCCTGAGACACAGAGCAGACCAACAAAGAAAGAGAATTACAAACTAATCTCACTTATGAACAAAGATGCAAACATAATTAATAAAATGCATCAAACAGAATCCAAGAACACATCAAAAAATCCACCATCATCAATTCAGCTTCATCCCAGAGATGCAGGGATGGTACAACATACAAAAATCTATCAATGTCGAAAAAAAAAACCCAAAAACAAACAAAAAGCCGGGCGGTGGTGGCACACGCCTTTAATCCCAGCACTTGGGAGGCAGAGGCAGGTGGATCTCTGAGTTCGAGACCAGCCTGGTCTACAAGTGCTAGTTCCAGGATAGGCTCCAAAAAAACCCACAGAGAAACCCTGTCTCGAAAAAAAAACCAAAAAAAAAAAAAAAAACAAAAACAAAAAAATCTATCAATGTAATCCATCATATAAATAAACTGAAAGAAAAAATCCATATGACCAACTCATTAGATTCTGAAAAAGCATTTGAAAAAATCTAATACCTATTCATGACAAACATCTTGGAGAGATCAGGGATACAAGGAATATATCTAAACATAATAAAAGCAATGTACAGCAACCTGACAGCCAGCATCAAATTAAATGGGGAGAAAAAGTGATTCCACTAAAATCAGGAAACAGACAAGGCTGTCCACTCTCTCCATATGTATTCTACATATTTCTTGAAGTTCTGCCTAGAGCAATATGAAAACAAAAAAAGGATCAAGGGGATTCAAATTGGAAAGGGAAAAGTCAAACATTTGTTATTTGCAGACACTATGATAGTATGTATAAGTGACCTCAAAAGCTCTACAGGGGAACTTCTACAGGTGATAAATACCTACAGTAATGTGGCAGGATACAAGATCAACTCAAAAAAATCAGAAGCCATCCTATATACAAATGATAAAGGAGCTGAGAGAGAAATCAGAGAAACATTACCTTTCAAAATAGCCAGAAATTAAATAAAATATCTTGGGGTAACACTACCCAAAAAAGTTAAAGACCTTTATGAAATGAACTTTAAGTTTTTGTAGAAAGAAATTGAAGAAAACACCAGGAAATGGAAAGATCTCCCATGTACTTGGATAGATAGGATTAACATAATAAAAATGCCAATCTTACCAAAAGCATTCTATAGATTCAATGCAATTCACATCAAAACACCAACACAATTCATCATGGACATTTAAAGAACAATAATCAACTTAATATGGAAAAACTAAAAGCCCTGGATAGCCAAAACAATCCTGTATAGTAAAGGAACTTCTGGAGGCATCACAATCCATCAACCTCTATTACAGAGCTACAGTAATGAAAACAACTTGGTAATGGCATAAAAACAGAAACGTTGACCAATGAAATCAAATCGGAGACCCAGATACTGATACAGACACCTATTAACACCTGATTTTTATCAAAGAAGCTAAAATTATACAATGGGGAAAAAAGCATCTTCAACAAATAGTGTTGGCATAACTGGATGGCAACATGGGGAAAAATAAAAATAGATACATATCTATCCCCATGCACAAAACTTAGGTCCAAATGGATTAAAGACCTCAATATAAATCTGAATACTATAAACCTGATAAAAGAGATAGTGGCAAGTAGCCTTCAATGCATGGGCAAAGAGACCACTATTTAAATATAACCCCAGTAGCATAAACACTGAGAACGACAATAAATAATGGAACCCCCTAAAACTGAGAACTTAGATATAAGCCTAGATATAGTAGAGAGGACCTTGGACCTTCCACAAAGCAATGTGCCTTACCTTCTCTAAGAACTGGATGGGTGGCTGCTTGTTTGTCCCCTGCTGCTCAGACCTGAAATATTCACACAGAAACCATATTATTTGTAATGCTGTTTTGTAACATGACGGGTCAGTATTAAAACAATTCAGAGAGAGCATAACATACAGTATCAATATTCTCTGTATATTCCATCTTTTTGTGGCTTTACTTAACCTCTATTTCTTTTATTTTTACTTTTACTTTTTGAGATAGATTCTCTGTATCTTTGACCTGGAATAACTGTTGACCAGGCTGTCATTGAAATCGGAGATCTGTCCACCCACGACTCCCAGACATTGGAATTAAAGGTGTGTCCTGCCCCACCTTGAAGTCAGTGAGCTCAATCTACCTCTGCCCCTTAAAGTCTCACAGGTAAATCAACCTCTGGCTCCCAAGTGTTGGGATTAAAGGTGTGTACCACCACACCCAACTTCTTTTTTTCCAATACTGTTTAAGTGTTTACTGGCAGGACCTCTTAAAGAGCTGCAGAATTTTGCAGCTAAAGCTGAGTCAGGAAGCCTCTCTTAGATGAGAGCACTTGCTTGACTCTAGGAAGCACACCCAAGAAATTGCTGCTACCAAGAAAACATGCTTAACTGTATTCTTTCCCAAGATTTGTCAGGTTTTATGTGGATGCAGTTATCCACATGGCGCCATTCTGTAACATGATGGGGACATGCATGTTGGAATTTATGCGCTGCCCAGTTCCCCACATCTGGCAAGCCCTTTTATCACAGGGTGTATATTTAAAACCAATAAAATAACAGTCCTTGTTAGCCAGGGCCACATTTTACTCACATCTATTTTGGTTGAACTAATGTAACTATAGCAATTTGGCTTTATGACAAGGTAAGTTCTTTATCCAGATTTTTGATTGCCATGGCATGTTGACCGGCCAGCCGGGACATCTATGGAGCATCTAAAATTGATTACCTAATTCCTAATTAGGTAATTAGTACATACCTAAACACTGCTTATCTCAACTACTGTTGAAGTAGGAACCTTCTCAACCACTGTCCTTTCTCTCACATTCAGCACTGTGAATCTACCAGCTTCAAGCTGGAACTATGTACTCAGTTCTTGCACAGATCCCTCTTCATTTATAAGCAACACTAAAATACAGAGATAATGGAGGTCACTCATTAGCTGGTATATTTTTCCTTCTCACAGACCAGTCAAGGCCCAGTCCTGAAGGAGTTGTAGGACTACCTACCCAGCACTGGGCAGCAGAGGCAGAATTAGGTGTTTAAAGCAATTTTCAATTACATAGCATAAGGCAAGAACATTATGACTTCATAGTGTCCCATGCCAGTATGGCAAAGCCTCCCCCTCCACAAGGGAATTGACACTCAACAAAGCTCAGAGGCCAAGGGACACTACCCAGATCACCACACAAACTAACAGAACCTGTCTGGCTCATGGTCCATTGCTTTCTAAGCAGCTAATAACTCAGCCAACCTGCTCTTCCTGGTCTGGGGACAGTGGCACCTACATTCACCATGGCATGGCTTTGTGGTCCTACTTACAGCTCCCTTCAGCAGAGATAGAGAATATTTAAAGAACCTGTAAGCTTTGACCTGGAATAACTCTATTGACCAGGCTGTCCTTGAACTCGGAGATCTGACCATCCCTGACTCCCAGGCATAGGAATTAAAGGTGTGTACTGCCCCATCTTGAAGTCAGAGAGCTCAATCTACCTCTGCCCCTTGAAGTCTCATGGGTAAATCTACCTCTGGCTCCCAAGTGTTGGTATTAAAGGCGTGTACCACCAAACCCAACTACTCCTTTTTTTTCCCAATACTGTTTAAGTGTTTACTGGCAGGACCTCTTAAAGAGCTGCAGAGTTTTGCAGCTAAAGCTGAGTGAGGAAGCCTCTCTTAGATGAGAGCGCTTGCTTGCCTCTAGGAAACAGACCCAAGAAATTGCTGCTACCAAGAAAACATGCTTAACTGTATTTGTTCTAAGCTTCCTCAGGCTCCTACTTGCTCAGGGAATTCACACTCAACAAAGATTAGAGGCCAAGGGCCACTACCCAGGTCACCACACAAACTAACAGAACCTGTCTGGTTCATGGTCCATTGCTTTCTAAGCAGCTAATAACTCAGACAACCTGATCTTCCTGGTGCTCCCTTCAGCAGTAAAAAAGAATCCTGATTACCAAGTAGAGTCAGTCCTTCATTAGCTAGGATCACCCATCTGGGCTTCAAGATATTAGCAGTTAACCTACTGGGTGAACAGAGATCAAATGTCTCAGAGAGCAAAAGTCGTCCAGGTTTGTCCTTCCACACTGTGGTGAGAAAAGACCCTAATCTGTAGTTTAGTAAAATCTTCTATTCTCTCAGAGCACTTCCTGTTCCTCCTACAAGGCACAGGGTCCTACTTGTACACTTTCCATTACACACTCAATGTCCTGTGTAACCAACCCTTTACTTCATAGCGAGGAGGTACTGCAAACAAACAAAGCTCACATTCAAACAATAACTGTTTTAAAAAGGCCATGGATTAGAACACAATAAAAGGACCATGGTAATATTTAGAAGAGAGAGATTGTAAAAATGATATATTTACAATCTCAAAAAATTATGGTTAAAAAGTTGAAACAAGCTTCATGGTCATGTGCTCCAGAGACTAGGGATCTGTATTAGAGCACACCAAGTACAACTCACATCATCCTCAGAGGGTATACAGTCATGTTAGGCAGAACCACACCCTTTTATCTAGTTGTTCTAGTTTGCTTTAACTACTGTAACGACAGTAATGTGGTCCAAGTGGGCAGAGGAAATATGATGTGGGAGTGTCATATATCAATCTGTTGATTTCATTGTTTAAGCAATAAAGAAACTGCTAGGCCCATTTGATAGGCCCACCCTTAGGTGGGTGGAGTAAACAGAAGGGAAGGCTGGGAGGAAGAGGAAGTGAGGTCAGACTCGACAGCTCTCCTCTCCAGAGCAGACGCCTTCAGAGAGACGCCATGCTACCTGCTCCAGGGAAGACGCACGCTATGAAGCTCCAACCCAGGATGGACTTAGGCTAGAATCTTCCCGGTAAGCGCACCTAGGGGCGCTACACAGATGATTAGAAATGGGCTAAATTAATATGTGAGAATTAGCCAGTAAGGGCTAGAGCTAAGGGCCAAAGCAGTGTTTAAATGAATACAGTGTCTGTGTAATTATTTCGGGGCATAAGCTAGCCGGGCAGAGCCGGACAGGCGGCTGGGGTGTTTGGGGACGCAACCCTGCCGCCGCCGCCCCTATTACTACAAATGACGCCCAGACGTGTGGCTAACTGAGTCCACAGAAAGCCTGAGAAAGCTTGGGAAAGAGTAAAGCATGTTTCTTGTGGCAATTTCTCAGGTCTACTCTGCTTGCTAGAGGCAAGCAAGCGCCTCATCTAAGAGAGGCTTCCTGACTCAGCTTTAGCTGCAAAAGCCTGCATCTCATTAAGAGGTCCTGCCACGAAACACTTAAACGGTGTTGACGAAAAGCTGAAAGCATGCTTTTCGGTTTTCAGCCGTAGCAGGAAAAAAGCTGCGCTGTTTAAAAATGCCAGCTTTCTGGGCCATCCTGCCAGGGCAAACTCTGACTGTTTGAGGCAGGAGGGCCGGCTACCAAGAGAGGACTTGAGTGTTGTCTGTTGTAGCTCTCTGGCTGGCAGGTACCTTGAAATGCCAGTTGTGGCTATAAACATGGCTGCAGCCTGTATATCCGCCATGAGGCTGGAAAGCTAAGGAATGGACTGGATCTAGCTGGCAAAGCCACGCCTTTAGTCCTACTGAGATTGTTTGGCAAATTAAAGACTCACGTGGTCAGAAAAAGAGAGAGAGATACAGTAAAAAGAGAGATTCAAAGACAAAGAAAATTTTTAAATGATCTAAAGTGTGTTAAAAAATATATGCAGACTAAAAGTTAAAATTCTTAAAGTAAACCTCTGTGACTTCAAGGTGTGGTAGCACACGCCTTTAATCCCGGTGCCTAGAAGGCAGAGATGAACAGATCTCTGTGAGTTCAAGGTGTAGTAGCAAACACCTTTAATCCCAATGCCTGGGAGGCAGAGACAGGCGGATCTCTGAGAGTTCAAAGACAGCCTGGTCTACAGGGTTATTCCAGGTCAAAGATGTATGCTCAAAAAGCAAAAAGTTAATCTAGGAATGTCTCAGATTAGATTCTTAAGCGCCTAGTGATTTAAAGGCGTAAATCAAAAGTGCTCCTGGATAGTAAAAAATTGCAGATTCACAATAGGACAGATTCAGACCACTGAATGAGTCACACTGTTGGATGAATGTACGTTGGCTTGGGAGAGAGAAGAAAAAGAATATAGAGAATAAAGTTAATAATTTTTTTTTTAAAAAAAGGTAAAGTCTTTAAAGAGACAGAATAAAGTAAAGTGATAGAGTAAAAATAAGCCGCGTAAAGATGAAAAATTCACAGAGAGTCTGGATTCTTTGTATTATTGTGTTTTCTTTAAAATTTTTGACTGTGAAGGAGCTAAGTACAGACAGACATTTCATTATATGGACTGCCAAATGGAACCAGAACGGATATGATAAGGGTATTATGATTTCAGAATTTGGGTTTAAGGATATGATGCTTTGGAGAGAGTCTTCTTTTGTTTTCACAGAGGATGAGACTCTATGGATTTCTTCTATTCCGATTTGGTATGATGGACCACGTCCTCCTGAAGGTTTGCTGTGAACATCTTCAGAAAATTGCTTTGCTCAACTGCCAACTGAGATGAAACTAGCACACAGGTTATACCAAGAAAGACCTAATTAACGACGCCCCCATTCAGCAGGAAGCAGTTTGGAGAGAAAAAACTGCGCCCATGTTCCCAAATATGGTTTATAAACGTTCTTTTACATTTAAAGGGGGATATGATATAGGTATGAATAATTTGCATTAGTATAGATTTTGCTTTATTTATAGAGATTTAAGGTCAATTTTGTTATATGTATAAATGTTTCTGATGTAACTTTTACTTGATAACTGTTTTGTTATATGTAATTTTGCTATGTTAAGGTTAAAGCCTTCCTTTTTTTGTTTAAACAGAAAAAGGGGAAGTGATGTGGGAGTGTCATATATCAATCTGTTGATTTCATTGTTTAAGCAATAAAGAAACTGCTAGGCCCATTTGATAGGCCCACCCTTAGGTGGGTGGAGTAAACAGAAGGGAAGGCTGGGAGGAAGAGGAAGTGAGGTCAGACTCGACAGCTCTCCTCTCCAGAGCAGACGCCTTCAGAGAGACGCCATGCTACCTGCTCCAGGGAAGACGCACGCTATGAAGCTCCAACCCAGGATGGACTTAGGCTAGAATCTTCCCGGTAAGCGCACCTAGGGGCGCTACACAGATGATTAGAAATGGGCTAAATTAATATGTGAGAATTAGCCAGTAAGGGCTAGAGCTAAGGGCCAAAGCAGTGTTTAAATGAATACAGTGTCTGTGTAATTATTTCGGGGCATAAGCTAGCCGGGCAGAGCCGGACAGGCGGCTGGGGTGTTTGGGGACGCAACCCTGCCGCCGCCGCCCCTATTACAACAAAAATAGGGTCCCCAAGAAGCCCCAATTTACTGGAGACCCAGCTGCATTGCCCTTCTCCATGGCCTTCTCCACCTGCCCAGGGACTTCTTCAATGAAACAAAGCTTACTGTTGGCTGCTTTTTCTGGGACATGAAAAGGTGAGGGGGATTTTCGTACTAGCTTTTTTTCTTTCACAATCAAGTGTTTAAAATCAATAGTCTCAGAAGAGAATGAGGAGCAACAAACACCATACACTTGGAAATCAAACATCCAAACAGAGACAGACAGGCAGACCTGCACCCATACCCAGGCTAAAGAACCTCACACCCTGGTCTCCCTGCTCCACTCACAACCCTGGAGCACGTGGGGGCTGGAGGCAGGCAGGGGACCTGCAGCCACTCAAAATCCACATCCCAGGCTCTTGCTTCACTAACTTAGTGAAGGAGGGGTTAAGAAGAGGGACTTTGCATATTCTTGTATCTTTGGCAGTCAGCTGTTCTAGCCTGGTTTAAGATTCCCATGGAGACATCCATATTTCAACCTGCTTGGAGTTCATGGGACCGCACCTGCCCAGGGAGCAAATCCCTGTACTCCGGCTGGGCTGCAACTTGTGGGTGGTGCCCAGGTAGCTTAACTTCTGCATGAACTCAGGGTCCAGGTCCATGTCCATACCCTCCATGGCAGGGGGGGCCCAGATGCCAAGTTCCCTTCGCCCCGGCCTGCTTCCCCAGGGGCAACCACCGCTTCCGGCCCAGGCCCCACCAAGGGCACTGTGAGCGCTGCTCCCAGGCAGGCACCAGGCCTCTCACTCCCTCATGGGCTGTGAGCGCTGAGCGGCATCACACTACACCGCTTGCTTGCTCCCTCTCTCATTTGCTTCTGAGCTCGCGCTTTCCCCTCCCACACCCCTCAGCGCCCACCTCCTCCGCTGCTGCTGCCCCTGCCGCCACTCTTCACAACATAGCTGCCTCTGCCACCGCCAACAATGCCAAATTAAGAAATATCCAGGTTTAATGGGAGATCTGCGC
This sequence comes from Microtus pennsylvanicus, assembly GCF_037038515.1. NCBI lineage: Eukaryota > Metazoa > Chordata > Mammalia > Rodentia > Cricetidae > Microtus > Microtus pennsylvanicus. Next base: position 128,826,413 of record NC_134584.1, on the reverse strand, counting down.
TCTCGAGGGGAAAACAGGAAGCCGCAGGAACATGACTCCCAGGAGGAAGAAAGGGAGACCACGTGTTTCTCTTCGGGGTAATCAATTAAGTACCCTGGGGAGGGGTCCCAACCCCACCCCCAGGGAGGGGTCAGGACCGGGCATGCTGGGATTTGAAGTCCGGACCAGGCCTGGTGGCTAGGATAGATGTTAAGGACTGGGGCCTAAACTCCCAACCTAACATTTTGTGTGACTTAATGTCTCCTAGGAACTGGTAAATCTTTATACCATTAATTCTATTATCAATTCTACTCTTCTACATCACAGTTTAGCAGCGGAGTGCTACTCTACACAGGAGAACTCTTTTTTAAAAAAATATTTATTTATTATGTATACAATATTCTGTCTGTGTGTATGCCTGAAGGCCAGAAGAGGGCACCAGACCCCATTACAGATGGTTGTGAGCCACCATGTGGTTGCTGGGAATTGAACTCAGGACCTTTGGAAGAGCAGGCAATGCTCTTAACCTCTGAGCCATCTCTCCAGCCCCAGGAGAACCCTTTTACAAGCCCCACAAAATGAACTACAGACGAATCCTAAACCTAAATGTTAAAAGTGCAGAACTTCTGAAGACCCAGGAGAGACCACAAGTCTCTGAGTTTGGCTTAGTGTATGTCATTTTTTTGAGAGCCGGGTGGAGACCCCCCAAAATGTAAAAACAACAACAACAGGTTTTATCCTCACAGCTTCATGGCATGAACTCTCAAAATCTCTTCACTGGGTTTCTGACTCTGCCAATCATGGATGCCAGTAACAATGCTGAGTTGTAACCACAAAATCAGAACTCAGTACCTTAAATTTTGATTTTTTTCTTGTTTCCACCTTTCTCCCCTGTTGCTGTTATTAAATTATGGAATCAAAAGCAACTCAGGTAATGAACATGTTTATATGGTTGTTAAAACTATTTCACAATTCCTTTTTAGGGGAACTTAGGATAGATACTCAAGTTAATAACTAAAGGCAAAACATGTGGAATCATTGTTTTCTGACTTTCCCTCTTGTTTTGTCACTGTCTTGTGCTCAGAGCTTTGTGCTCAGAGATTTCCCAACCCAGTGGAAGAGCCTTCCTATATCAATCAAAATCAATACAATCTCTCTCAGATACATTAATCAGATATTCTTATCTAGGCATACTCTCAATTGGTATTTTCTGAGATCACTCTAAGCAATACCATGCTGATAGCTGAGGCTAATATGCAAGAAGATTTTAAAGATCCAAAGGCAATGTACTAATTATATCAATCACTTAAGCAGAAAAAAAACAAAGATAGATATGCCAGGAAATGAAAAGAGGAAAACATTTAAGATAAAGAAGATAAAACTAAAACTGTCTCTCCACAGAAACTTTCCAAACAAACAAAAACTCAAGGAACTCATAACATGAGAAATCTGAATAAGAAATTGGTGAAACCATTATTTTCCAGAAAATAAACAATATACGTAGATAACAATGAATAAAATCAACAACATAGATTGATAGCACTGACAAACAAAGACACAAAGACAAACTCCACAGCTCTTTGTGAGCCACCATGTGGTTGCTGGGAATTGAACTCAGGACCTTTGGAAGAGCAGGCAATGCTCTTAACCACTGAGTCCTCTCTCCAGCCCCCAAGCTCTTTGCAAATGTCTGAGTAGCTTAGACTTACAGTGACTTCAGTTCAAGTCTCAGGATCTCCCCACAACCTGGATGTCATCTGGTAACCATCATTCAAAAGTCCTAACTAGAGATTTTGTAGCCATCAGGGAGACACAATATGATTCCATTCAGATAAGTCAGAATTCATGCCTGCAAGTTCCTTTTCTCTCCTTCAAAGGAATTTAAAACTCAACCTGGGGTTCATCTGACACCCGACTTCTCAATGGAAACCAAGAAAGCCAGAAGGTCCTGGGCAAATGTGCTGCAGACACTAAAAGACCACAGATGCAAGCACAGATATCTATACCCAGAAAACCTTTCAATCACCATTGATAGAGGAAACAAGATTTTCTATGACAAAACCAGATTTAAGCAATTCATATCCACAAACCCAGCTTTACAGAAAGTACTAAAAGGAAAACCACAATCTAAGGAAACTAACTTCACCCACAGAAATTCAAACAACAGATAACCTCACATCAGCAAAACCCAAGAAAGGGAAAAGCACAACCACTCCCACTGAAAAAGAACAGGAATTAACAACCACTGGTCATTAATAGAACTTAAGATCAATGGTCTCAACTCACCTATAAAAAGACACAGGCTAATAGAATGGATAGAAAAACAAGATCCAGCCTTCTGTTGTATACAAGAAACACAACTCAACCTCAAAAACAGACATTACCTCAGAGTAAAGGATTGGGAAAAGGTTTTCTGATCAAATGCACCTAAGAAACAAGCAGGTGTAGCTATCCTAATATCTAACATTAAATTTCAAACTAAAATAAATCAGAAGATGGAGATGGACATTTTATACTCCTAACAGGAACAATTCATCAAGACGAAGTCTCAATCCTTAACATCTATGCTCCTAATACATGAGCAATCACATATATAAAAGAAACATTACTAAAGCTTAAAACATACATCAAAACTCACACACTAATAGTAGGAGACTTCTACAATCCACTATCCACAATGGACAGGTCCACTAGACAAAAACTTAACAGAGAAATAAGGAAACTAAAAGATGTCATGAATAAAATGGACTTAACAGACATGTACAGAACATTACACCTAAACTCAAAAGAATATACCTTCTTCTCAGCACCTCATGGAACCTTCTCTAAAGCGGACCAAATATTGCATAATGAAGTAACTGTCATTGGCTGAACCACTTTTAAATCTAACTCTAGAAGAAGCAATAACCCTAGCTCTTCTGATCTAACACTAACATTTTACAATTCATTGGAGTACATGACATATAATCTTAGCATGCAGAAGCTGGTAGGAAAGCTGCCATGAATCAGTGGTCTCCCTGGGCTAGGTAACAAAACAACAATAAAACAATTCCATTCAGGGTAGCATGGGAAGGCATCAGAATTTCAAGTCCTTTGCAGTAAGAAAATTACATTTGAGGTACCATTTTTTGTTCCAACTCTCTTCTCTGTTGCTGTGATTAAATTCTCTATCAAAAAGCAACTCAGGTAATGAGGTTTATCTGGATGATATTCCTAGATCACAGTCCATCCTTGTGCAAGCTTAGGATAGAAACTCAAGCTAATAAATGAAGGCAAACCATGGGGAAACATTGCTTCCTAGCTTTCTACCTTGTTTTGTCATGGTATCATGCTAAGCTAGTTCTCTTCTGCAGGTCCACTTGCTTAGAAATATTGCCAACTCAGTAGAAGAGCCTTCTAACATCAGTTAAAATCAATACAATCTCTCTCAGATGCAGCAATTAGATGTTCTCATCTAAGCACACCCTCAACTGATGCTTCTTCAGACAACCCTAGGCAATGTCATGTTGACAGCTGAGATGAATTAGGAAAAAGACAATAATATACAAGGATGTTTTAAAGATCCAAAGTCAATGTATTAATCGCATCCAATCACTTAAACAGCAAAAACCCAAACATGAAGATAGCAGCAACTGGAAAACACAGATATGCCAGGGAATGGAAAGAGGCAAGCCTCAAAGAAATATAAATAAAAAAACTAAAACTGATTCTTCACAGAAACTTCTCAAACAAACTAAAACACAAGGAACTTTTAACAAGAAATTTTCTGGACACAAAATTGTTGAAGGCCAATCTTTTTCCAGAGGAACAATATAATCAGATGATAATAAAACTAACAATATAGATTGCACTACTAAAAAATGAGACATAAAGACATAGCTACCAATATAGATTATAATCTCTTAAACAGAAATGATAAGACTCTAATAAAAATCAAACTACAGCAAATCACTGACCATAACTCATCCAGTACACCCAATTCTTTACTTTGCTAATAATAGAGAATGGGTTGTGTGAGGAGGGTGTTCCACCATAATTGGAGAGATTCACTTAAAGCCTTCTGAGGTTTTATCTTTGTAGAAATTATTGTGACTACTAAAAAGATATCCTTCTATTGTGATAAAAAATAGGATGTCTGTTAGGGTCACTTAGACAGCATTTTGCTTACTCTTGTTGGGTCCACGTGTCATGCAATTATTGAGAAGGGGGCAGACCACTAAAATCTACTAAACCAGAAGCAAACTTTATTCCAGAAAAAGGAAGGAAAAAAAAAACTCCATGGGGCACACAAAGCTTACCAGTTGTATGTGATCACAGCCAGAGATTGGATTTCTGTATCTGTGGCAATGGGCGATTTCCAAAATAGCCTTTTTATAGCAAGAAGCAAGCATTATGCATGAACAAAAGAATTTTTAGAATCTCGAGGTAAAGCTCAGGTACAAATTGCTTTGTATGTTTTTACAATTTCCATTAACAGGGTTTTTCAGTTAAACTAAGGTTTGCATTTAGCCTATGTTTCTCTCTGCCACTTTCTGATGGTGTTTATTGAAGTTTTGCAATCCCTTGATACTGACAGTTTTGCATATCAGGAAAGGGTATGAGAGAATGCAAAACAAAAAAGTCATGTACATCACATCATTTAAAAGTTAACCCAGCTCATGATAGTTGTTAGTCATGAGTGGTCAGAGGTTATCTAAAAGCTGACCCTCAGTTTGAAGAAAGACTCTCAGTTTGCAAAGGGATGCTTCAGGCTTTAAGGCAAAGCTATCAGTTGTAAAGCAAACTAATCCACTGTTAATAGTTAATCCTTAATGTTGTAAGAAGGCCACTTGTTGGTTTTAAGCTACTCAGCAGCTCAAACCTGAAATAATCACAAAGTATATTATTTAAATAACTGCTTGGCCCATTAGCTCTAGCTTGTTATTGGCTAACTATTACATCTTAATTTACCCTGTCTCCATTAATCTGTGCATCACCATGAAGTCCTGGACTACCAGCAAAATTTCAGCATGTCTGTCTCCAGCAAAAGCTCTATGGCTTCTCCTGACTCTGCCTTTCTTTCAGCCAACATTCAGTTTAATTTTCCCTGCCTACCTAAGTACTGTCCTATCAACAAATTAAGGAAGTTTATTTATTCACCAATGGTATTCACAGCACACAGAGGGAAATCCCACATCACCTTAAACTACAGAGAAAGCTGCTGACAGTCTGTTCTCATTCTCCTAGGCTTACAACTTTATATTTTGTTATTTCTACAATTCTATTTCTGGAACCTACACTCTTATATTCTTATTCTTGGAATCTTCACTTTGATTTATGATGACCAAAAAGTCTGCTTCAAAGTAAGGAAATGAAAATATTTTAAAACATAATACAAGATAACACTTTTATTTTTTTTAAGATTTATTTATTATGTATACAGTGTTCTGTATGCCTGCTGGCCAGAAGAGGGCACCAGATCTCATTGTAGATGGCTATGAGCCACCATGTGGTTGCTGGGAATTGAACTCAGGACCTCTGGAAGGGCAGTCAAGTGCTCTTAACCTCTGAGCCATCTCTCCAGCCCAAGATAACAGACTTTTAAAGAATTGGTATATACCTAAAGCAACTCAGTTTATAATTGTTTTATAAGTCACAAGCACTTTTTTTTTGGGGGGGGGGGGGTTGAGACAGGGTTTTTCTGTAGCTTTGGAGCCTATCCTGGAACTAGCTCTTGTAGACCAAGCTTGCCTTGAACTCACAGAGATCCTCCTGCCTCTGCCTCCTAAGTGCTAATATTAAAAGAGTGTACCACCACTGCCCGGCCACAAGCACTTTCAAAAACAAGTTTACTACTATTTTTTGCAAATGTTTTCACATGAGAATGAATGTTCTATATATGTATGCAGGATCTGGTACAGTAGATATTTATGAGTCTCTCAACTTGAGTGTTGGTATCTGAAATTAGAATATATGAGGAACAACCTGTAAAGACATTTTAGCCAATAAACCAAAAGTCTTTCACAGATTAATAGCAAAAAGAATAACAAACCCTAAGTAAAGAAAGAAGCAAATAATTAATTCTTGGGAAAATGATGACTCAAAACTAAAATTCTGTGTATAGTAAATTTGCAGCATAAAATGAATCCAATTCAATGACAATTTCCAACAATTTATAACAGAAAATCTGATTACAAAGTGACATTCAGAGTGGAAACACTCAGAATGATCAATGAGATTATGAAAAAATAGTACACAGATTGACATAATATGACTTCTTGCTGGAAAGTGGTAATGTACATCTTTAATCCCAGTACTTGGGAGGCAAACACAGGCAGATCTCTGTGAGTTCAAAGCCAGAGAAACCCAAAACTCAAAAAAAAAAAAAAAACACCTTACAACAAAGCTATAACAATCAAGACTGTGAGCAATATTTAAGATAAGTATATAGAAAAATAGAATAATTTAATATCGGCTTCCTGTCACAAGGATTATAGCACAAGATATAGATTCTGCCCTATCTACATGCCCAACACCATGCACACCTGAGAAACCTTGGTAGCTCCTTTTGTCACCTGGAACTAAACATCACTGAATCATATCATTGTGCCTGATGATAGCAGAAAGTTAGAAACATTCTAATTGTGTGTTACGAAAATACAATCAACACTACCACAGTTCTACCACCTATTAAGCTATTTGAAACATTTATATTATAAACTTGAAAGTGAAACACAATATTCAGAAATTATAGAAACCACACCATCAGTTTTCTAATCTGTCTTCCCACTGCACACCAAAAGCATGCCCCTATGTGTACACTAGACAATGATATTACAAGCATAATATCCTACCATACTAGAGCTAGATTATTTCTCTTCCCAGGAAATCCATACACTGGGAGACTCAGAGGACAAGAACCACTGGCCAGGTCACTACATAGACCAACAGAACCATAGCCTGGCTCATGGTCCATACAAATCCCACAGAAATGACAGCTCAACAGATCATCTCTGAACACCCTGCACTCAACATGGCATAGCTTGTGGTCTTCCTTACAAATCATTACAACAGAAGCAGAGAAGAATCCTGGAAAGAACCACCTGTAAGCTACCTACCACTATTGTTCCTGCTTACTAAGCCTTCCCAGAGTCCCTCACTGGCTAATGCCACCCAGCTGGGCATCAGAATATTATCAGTTCCCCTACTGGGTGAACAGAGATCAAATTACTCAGAAATCACAGAACTTTCTGCTCTGCCCTTCCAGTCCAGTGGACAGGGCCCTAGTCTAGAAAGCTAGTATATCTGAGAGCATATCCTGTTCCTCATCCAAGGGTCCTTTGTGTGCACATCCCATTACACACTCCATGTGCAGCCAACCCATCATCTCATACCTAGGAAATCCTGCAGCCAAACACAGGTAACATTCACAACTGTTGTTAAAGAAAAGCAGGCCATGAATTAGAAGACACTGAGGGGTCATGGTAGGGCTTGATCACAGAAAAGAGAATGTGAATATGATATAGTTATAATCTCAAGAAATTATTTTGAAAAATTAAAACAGAATTTATGGCAATGTGTTCCAGAAACTAGGGATTTGTATTAGAGCACATCAAAGATATCTCAAACCTTTTACCTTATGGTATATATCTAAACCCAGTAAAAATAACAGTCCTGTTAGGCAGTGCCACAACATTTCACTCTGAGCTATTTTGGCTACTGTTGTAACTATAACAATTTGGTTTCATAATAAGGTCAGTCCAGATTCTTGATTGCCTGGTATGTGGACACCAGGAAATGACCATCAGGACATTTATGGAGCATCTAAAATTGATTACCTAGTTCCACATAGCTAATCTCAGCTACTGTTGAAGTAGGAAAGTTCTCAACCACTGTCCTGTCTCTCCCCTTCTGCACTTTGACTCTACCAACTTCAAGTTCTGTCTATGCACTCAATTCTTGCACAGATCCCTCTTCATCTATAATCACACACTAAAAGTCAGAGAGACTGAAGGTCACTCATTAGCTGGTTTATATTTGCTTTTTACTGACCAGTCAAAGCCCGGTCCTGAAGAAGTTGTAGGGCTATCTACCCAGCACTGGGCAGCAGAGGCAGGATTAGGTGTTCAAAGAAATTCTCAATTACATAGCACAAGGCAACAATATCACAAGCTCATAGTCTCCCATGCCAGGATGGCAGAGCCTCCCCACACTCAACAAAGGTCAAAGGCCAAGGGCCACTATACAGGTCACCACAAAGAACAAAAGAAACCTGTATAGCTCATGGTTCATTCCTGTCCAAGCAACTCCAACAGCTCAGCCAACCTGCTCCAGTGTAGCCAACCCTTTACTTCATAGCAGGGAGGTCCTGCAACAAAACACAGATCACATTCAAACAGTAATTGTTAAATAAAAAGAAGCCATGAATTAGAACACAATGAAGGGTCTATGGCAGGGCTTAGAGGCAGGAAAGAGATAGTGGAAATACTATATTTATAATCCTGAAAAATTTTGCTAAAAAGTTGAAATAGGCTTTATGGTCATGTGCTCCAGAGACTACGGATTTGTATTAAAGCACAAAAAGTACGACTCATATCATTTCTCTCAGAGTATACATCTTAAACCTGGAAAATAAATCATGGTAGGCAGGGCCACACCATTTTATTCAGCTCTTCTATTTTACTTGAACTTCTGTAACTACAGTAATTTGGTTTAATGATAAGTTATTTATATAGATTCTTGTATGCATGGTCTGTGAACCCACAAAATGGCCAGTCAGTATATTTATGGAACATCTAAAATTGATTACCTCACTACTCACTGCTAATATCAACTACTGTCACAGCAGGAAAGCCTTTACCCTCCTTCTTGCCCATCCTCTGTCTGTTGTGACTACACTGGCTTTACAACTGGTCAGTGAACTCAATTCTTACACAGGTCCCACTTCACTTGTAAATTCACAATAAAATCTACAGAAATTGGAGGATACTCATTCACTGATCTATTTCCCCTTCACACAGACCAGTCAAGGTCCAGCATGGTAGGAGTTGCTGGACTGTTTTTGCAGCACTAGGTAGCAAAGGCAGGATTAGGTGTTGACAGCAATTCTCAGTTGCATAGTATGATGTAAGCCTGAGCTATAGGAGACATTAATCTAAACCAATTGTTCTCAATCTTCCTAGTGCTGTGACTCTTTAATACAGTTATTCATGATGTAGTGATTTTTCCACCTATAAAACTATGTTCACTACTACATCTAACTATATTTTTGCTAGTTATGAATTATAATATTAATATCTTGACTTTCTGATGGTCTTAGGCCAGTCCTGTGATAGGTTCATTTGATCCCCCAAAATGAGTCAGGACCCACCAGGTTGAGAATCACTGCTCTAAGCTGATAAAAATAAATAGATGAATAAATAAACAGCACTTAAAAGTGGAATGAAATTTAAAAACTGGGAAACATTGGGAAATAGAAACAAAGAGATCTTTGAAGAAAATGAAATCTAAAAAATGATAACCAATAATTGAATTCTTAAAATGTTAAAAAAAATTAATTAAACACTTAGTTATACTGACTTTGAAACAAAGTAGTCACTTCCCTGGTAGGGAGAATGCCATTAATAAGAGAATGCAAGACTTTGTCCCATGTAAAAGGTTAGCTGCTGAGTGCTCTAAGCTGACACATGGAGTTACAGCCAATGGCCTGTGTCGTAAACATTTGAGTTGATGTCAGTGTGTCAACCAAGATTGAACATATCTGCATGGTAGAGTTCACTAATTGGAAAATGGATACTTAGCAGTTCAAGTTATCCTCCCTAAACTGTACACCCACCAGTGTCTGTTTTTATTCACATGGAAGGAAATAATGTATAAAGGGAAATTACACAAAAAGTCACACACTGTGCCCCATCAGGTCCTTCTTTGTTATGGAAATCCCTGCAGCCCATGGCCTTAAATTTCAGTCTAAGATATAGCTATTGACCAGTGTGTTTACCACTGCAGTGTACACAGTACACTGTTCCTACTCTTCTGGTCTGAAGGAAGAAGCCATGCTCCACACACAAATCCTTTTATTGTTATTGCAATGGACACCCCAATATATGACTCAAACTGGTGATTTTAGAACTGTGGTGCTACAAGGGTATTGCCCTGTGGGGCTACAGACAGGATACAAGTTCACCTCAACAGTATAGGGAACATTGACTATAAATTGCTTTTCTAAAAGCTGAAAAATGCAGCTGTTCTAGAATTATTATACTTTCATGGCACACAAGTTTGTGACCCTGTAATGTCCCCTTGAGCAGCATGTTAAAGGCCTTTAATGGGGAAGTGGGTCTTTTGGCTGGTTGGAAATCATGGTTGTCTCATTTGTTATAGGAATGTACCTTTAATGGCTGATTGATCCTGGTGAACAAACATTTGAATCTCACAATACTAATCTCTAACCATCATGGTTTGAATACTACTTAGCTTTGGGGTATTTGGGATGCAGTGTTCCCTTACTTAAATTCTACTTTGTGGGCTGGAGAGATGGCTCAGTGGTTAAGAGCATTGCCTGCTCTTCCAAAGGGCCTGAGTTCAATTCCTGGCAACCACATGGTGGCTCACAACCATCTGTCATGAGGTCTGGTGCCCTCTTCTGGCCTGTAAACATACACACGGACAGAATATTGTATGCATAATAAATAAATAAATATTTAAAAAAATTCTCCTTTGTATGACTTAATGTGTCCTAAGAACTGGTAAATCATTATAACATTAATTCTATTATCAATTCTACTCTTCTACATCACAGTTTAGCAGGGGAGTGCTAAGCTACACAGCAGAAACCTTTTACAAGCTCCACAAAATTAACTACAGATAGATGCTAAACCTAAATGTTAAAAGTGCAGAACTTCTGACCCAGAAGAGATGAGTAGTCTCCGAGTTTGGAAAATTTGGTGATATCTGTCCACATGCGACAATATAAGCACTACAGGCACCACCAGGCAGTGAAGTTATTCTGAGGCTGCCAGCAGGGAGTTGCAAGGATCACTTAGAACTACTTAGGATGAGGCAGGACGAGGCAGGAACTCACAAAACTCTGTGTCTGCTGTGTACTGGCTCCCACCCAGCCAGGGGGACCCACCACACCAGCCGCAAGCCTCAGCAAGCCGCTTGACCTAGTTTGGGAACAATGGCGCCTCACCCTCAAAGCCCAGTTACTCATCCAAGGCCGGCCATTCTCCCCGCCTTGGGACACTGGCCCCTTATTCACCTTGGCCCACCATTCCTGCTGTCTGTGGAGAGCAATCCCTCACTCACCAAGGTGCAGCTGCCAAGGGTGACACGCTCTCTCCCTACAAGGGAGCCCACAGCACAGTGCGTGAGAGAAACTATGATTTCTTCAGGAAGAGCCAAACCGGAAGCCTGGCTCTCAGAAGACCCCTCCCATTTGACTGGTGGGTCTGATGGAGGCTCTGATTGGCTATTAAGGTCTGAGTGACAGAACCAGGTGAGCAGAAGGGTCACAGTGCAGCGTTCCCAGCACTGACTGCCAATTATAATTAAACAGCAAGCCATACAAATTCAGAAAGAGGTTAATCAGACAATGTTGCAGAAGAGGAACATTGGGTAACTCAAGAACATTATAAACAAAGTCCACAGTAGTGTTGGGATAGATAACCACAGTTTTTGCCCTTTTGTGAAAAGTAATGGGTTCTGAGAATCTGAAACAACCCTTTCCCAAAGGCTATGACCCACATCTTTACCAGCTCTCCCAAGTGTATTCCCAAGACAGAGCTCTGTTGTTGCTCTATACATCAGGGCCTTAGAGAAACTTCCCAAAGCCTAGGCAGATTGCCAAATTCAGAGAGGCCTAGTTTCTAGAAGTTCTGCTCTTAGCATTTGAAATTTGGGTGTAAGGTCCATTTGGAGTTAATTTGTGGAAGATGTAAACAGGATCTCATGTTCTGTGGAGTACTCCACTACTCAGTCACAATGTAGAAGAGTAGAACTGGTGACATAAAGGGCTGACCAATGCTTAGGAGAGAGTGAGTCACACCAAGTAGAATTTAGCTGAGGGAAGCCTGCCTCTGAAATACCCCAAAGACAAGTAGTATGTTATTCAGGACTGTTAGAGATTTGGATGCTAAGATGTAAATGTTTGTTTACTTCTGTAGTGAAAACAACAAATGAGATGCTCATCCATAGAGAGGATAAAGAGACCCCTGTGTAAAGAACTCTCTAGAGTCAGCTGGAGCATCATAGTTTTAAGAGGGATTTCTTAGTTGTGGTGTACTGGATGCTGTAAACCTAAATTCCATGATGTTTTGTTACATATTTGTTGTTTTTTGGTATCAACTACATACTCACATTAAAATCCAAGAGCACGGTTACGGTAGTGATGTCATGTATCATATGAAGAATGTCTTGTGTTTTATTTATCTAAGGTTCAGTTGAACAGTTTGTACCTAGGAAATGCTAATTTATTACATTATAGAGTTTCTATTCAGTTTTCATTTATTTGTTATTGCTCAGCACTATCTGAAGACAAACAGTTGGCACATTGCTGTGATCAGCTGTGCCTGCTTACAAAGAATGACCACCACCAGGTTTGCTGGATATTCCATCATGAAAGAAAGTATCCCCTCCATCTTTATACACAACCTCTTTTTCAGGCAAGTGTATGCAATGTGTCCCTAATGATGTATTACCTTGTGGTTTTAGAGATGAACTAGAGTACACAGCCTGGTAAAGACTTGGGAGGAAGTAGAATCTGTGTATGCACCTATGAGAAAGCCATCTTTAAATGTGGGAATTTACCTTGAGTGCTATCAGACTTACTTCCTACATCCACTGAGAAAAGTAATAGAGTGTATGGGCATAGAAGAGTAGAAAGAAGGTAAGGTACACATATGGCAGTTATGAGAGAGCCATTATACAAACTGTTTGGAGACATTCCTGTGTGCCTACTTTCAGGTATCTTAGTTAGAGTTTCTATTGCTGTGAAGAGATACCATGACCACAGAAAAACTTATAAAAGAAAATATTTGATTGAGGCTGGCTTACAGATTCAGAGGGTTTAGTCCTTTATCATCATGGCAGGAAGCATGGTGGAATCAGGCAGACACAGTGCTGGAGAAAGAGCTGAGAGTTCTACATCCAGATCAATAGGCAGCAGAAAGTGACTATGACATTTTTCCTCCAACAAGGCCACACTTTCTAATACTGCCACTCTCCATGGGACATTGGGGATCATTTTGACTAAAACCACTACAGTATCAAAATCCTTGTAAGTATTTTTTCAACCATGTTCAGTAGGTAAGCTCAATAAACTCCTTGGTTCCCGAAGATGGACTTTAGTGAAATTGTACTTTGTATCTTCATTAGGGCGTACAGTTGGAATAGACATTGCTTCCTCTCCTCCACAAGGGATAAAAATCTCATGACAGATCATAGACATATTTGTCAATGTTTCTATTTCTCATATTAGAAAAAGGAAGCTGTACATAAAAGTACATGTTAGAAGAACATAAATATGTAAATGTCCTTAATAAAAAAAGACTTGCCGGGCAATGGTGGTGCACGCCTTTAATCCCAGCACTCGGGAGGCAGAGGCAGGTGGATCTCTGTGAGTTTGAGACAAGCCTGGTCTACAGAGCTAGTTCCAGGACAGGCTCCAAAGCCACAGAGAAACCCTGTCTCGAAAAACCAAAAAAAAAAAAAGACTTAGATATATGAAGATAAAGATGACTGGGTGGCTCCAGAATAAACAAGACTGGAAAGGTTTTGCAAGCTATGGGGGTCTGAGTAAGTTGTTTAAGGTATATAAAGGATGAGATTTAAAGATCATATATTTATTGAAGTTGGCAAGGTCAGATATCAACTGATTCAAGGACTGGCTAAAATGTATGTCAAACAAAGTTTATTAAGTTGTATCTGGCTATTGAAATATTATAAAGTAGTTTAAAAGTACAAAACTGGTGTAAAACTGATCTTCTAGGTGTTTAATAATCATTATTAGAGGCTATTCTAATGTGGTTAGAGGGACCAAAAGGGGGAATATTTCTCCACTCTCTATACAAGGTCAATGAGGTCCCTAGGAACAAAGGCCATTGATCACTTATTGTCCAGTCCATGGAGGCCCCAATGTATGACTCAAACTAGTAATTTTAGAACTCTGTGGTGCAGCATACTTGCAATCCAAAAATTTATGGTGGTTAGCCAGGAGGATAGCAAGGGCAATGCCCTGTGGGACTGCATACAGGATTCAAGTTCACCTCAATCAGTATAGGAAACATTGACGCTAAACCACTTTTCTAAAAGTTGAAAAATGAAGCTGTTCTAGAATTATTATACTTTCATGGCACACAAGTTTGCGACCCTTGAGCAGGTTAGAGATCTTTGATGGGGAAGTGGGTCTTTTGGCTGGTTGGAAATCATGGTTGTCTCATTTGTTATAGGAATGTACCTTAATAGCTGAATAATACTGATAAACATTTTCATCTCATGATACTAATCTCTAACAGGCATAGTTAGCATACTACTTATCTTTGAGTATTTGGGATGCAGTCCCCCTTACTTAAATTCTACTTTGTGTGACTTAATGTCTCCTAAGAACTGGTAAATCCTTATACCATTAATTCTATTATCAATTATACTTTTCTACATCACAGTTTAGCACTGGAGTGATACTCTACATAGGAGAAACCTTTTACACAAAATTAACTACAGAGGGATCCTAAACCTAAATGGTAAAAGTGCAGAACGTCTGAAGATACTAGAGAGACCAGTAGTCTCCGAGTTTGGCAAATTTGGTGATATCTCTCCACGTGTGACAATATAAGCACTACAGTCACCACCATTTGTGACTCCCAAAGCTCTACTCAGTGCAGACACAGCCCAGGCAGTGAAGTTATTTAGAGGCTGCCAGCGGGGAGTTGCAAGGATCACTTAGAACTACTTAGGATGAGGCAGAAACACACTAAACTCTGTGTCCACTGGCTTCCACCCAGCCAGGGAAAACCTATCACACCAGCCATGAGTCTCAGCAGGCCGCTCTACCTAGTTTGAGGACAGCGGGCCCCTCACCCGCCAAGCCCAGCCACTCCTCCGCAGGCGGTGACAGCAGCTTCTTACTCACCTTGGCCCACCGCTCCTCCCATCTGTGGAGAGCAATCCCTCACTCACCATGGTGCAGCTGCCGAGCTGACAAGCTCTCCGCCACAAGGGAGCCCAATGTGCAGTGCACGAGAGAGTGGGTGATTTCTTCAGGAAGAGCTAAACAGGAAGCCTGGCTCTCAGAACCCTCCCGTTTGACTGGGGGGTCTGATGGAGGCTCTGATTGGCTAGTAGGGTCTGAGTGACAGAACAAGGTAAGCAGAAGGGACACAGCCCAGCATTCCCAGCACTGGCTGCTAATCTAAACACAGACCTATCCCAGATTGACTGGAGATTTATGCCAAATTCAATAGCAAGTCTCTTGCTAATGTAAATCAGTGGGTTTGGTTTTAAAAGGAAGTATACAAATTCAGAAAGAGGCTAATCAGATAATATTGCACATGAGGAACATTGGGTAACTCAAGTACATTATAAATGAAAAACTAAATATGGCTATACTCAGAAGACAAAAGATTTAAAAGAGGAAATGTGACTAAAAGAAAGAAAATATATTTTGTGATTTTTTTGTGTGTGTGTCTACTTGATAGGATGATTAAAATATTGAAATTAATTTTTATCAGAAAGCCCAGTTTCTCTTGGGAGTCATTAAAATGGAAAGGAATACATCATGAAAAAAATACTAAAATATTTGGAATTCTGTTACTGACAATTGACAGCTGTAAAGCTGACAAGAGCAAAAATAAAATTAAATAGCAGATAAAATGTCCTGTGTCCAATTCCACATGGATCTTCCATATCTGTGTTTGCTTGCTTAAAGGTGCTGGTGTGTGTATGTGCTGATGTGTATCTGAAATGGATGGGAGATTGGGAGTAAGCCAGTGAATGGGTCATGCTGAAAGTTCAATTTTAAACATACAGAAACACTGCTGCTCTGTTTATGTTTATATTTAGAAAAGACACTATAATGTAAGATATAAAAAATGAAAATTAGAAAAAGAGCTGTGTGCGCAAGTCTCTTCCACTTGGCTTCTGTAAAGAGCAGATGCTGGAGTTGGGTGGGTGACTACGTTTGTAAAGTCCTGCTGTGAAAGCATGAGCTTTTGTGTTTGGATCCCCATAAGAAGTCAGACATGTTGGCGTGTGCCTGTAATCCCAGCTCTGGGAATTCAGACCAAGGATCCCTGGGATTTGCTGATCAGTCAGTGATTTCTAGGTTCACTAAGAGATCCTGTCTTGGAGTAATATGAAGAGGGATCAGATGGTCTCTGTGTGTCAGCTTCTACCCTGCACATACGTCCATCAAGTGAGCATAAACATGCATATCACAGGATCATCCCTCCCACACACACAAAAAGAAAATCTTAGATATAGGTATGTTTTAAATATTTTTATTAGCAGCACTTATAATTTCTAATAGCCAAGAACTCTGCTTACTCAACCTCCCAACTTCTCCCTCATTTGTTACATTTTGATTGCTATGTAACTTATTTCAGTTCTTTACAGAGACACCAGGGTAACTACCAACTGTACCTTGAAAGTTTAATGCATCAACATTCCAGGATGTCTTTTAACTTGTGGCTTTTTAAAATAAGATTAGCTTCCTGAATGTTCTCTGGGACTTTATTCAAATTCTACCTCCAAAATTCTGTCACCTTCCATTTTTGTTTTATAACTAAAACTAAGTTTTTTGTTTTTAATTTCAAAATTCCACAGCTAAGGCTGTTTACATTATTTGGGACCAGTGGCTGTTTTTCACCAACAGACCAAGTAGTATGCTATTAATATCTTTACTAGCCTTAAATTCTGGTTTTTGACATTAATGCTTTGTGGCAAAGCCTGGTTTTTCTAATCTTAAAGAAAATAGTGTTTTCTCATCTTTATTGTCTGGCAATTGTTCACTTCATTCTCATTTAGATTCTGTTTCTTGGATATACTTTTGTTTTCACTGGAATTTGGGAATACTTCAGAGTTCTCCTTTAGGAAGATGAAATGGTACCATATGTATTGAAATATCATCCAAGTTTTTATAAAGTATAACCTTTTCTTTTTACTCCACTATTTTCTGATGTTGAAATCTATCCTTCTTGAAGTGCTTCTAGTTCAAATTTGAATAGGCTAACATGCAGTACTGAAAAACTAAGAATTTTAGACTGATCTCGGGCAGTCCCAACCATCTCTTGATACATCTAAAGTCCCTTTTCTTTCATTTTTTTCTCCCACTCTTCCCTATTGAATGCCAATATAGCCTTCCCCATGGAGGATATTAGGGCTATAAAATATATGAATCTTTGATGAAATGTATAAACATCTTATATAAAAAACATTTAGTTCATAAACAAATTTGATTTTGGTGTCCTAAATCTACTTTCTTTCTTCTAAGACATTTTATTAAAAAAAAAAGATGCCATACTGATTCTTAATTTTATGGTGGTTTTGTTTTTCTCCATAAATGTTTTAGAATCTTGTTTTGATATATTCAATACTTTAATAATTTATATTTTCTAATTTTCTTTTGAAACTTTTCCTACATCATTGTTAATATGTCTTTTAAATAAGAAAGCCTATTCTTTTTCAGATGAGATATATTTTCCCATTATTTCTTCAAAACCTCACTATTATTTATTTTTTATTAGTGTATTTTTGAGAATTTCATACACATATACAATGAAATATAAATACATCTACTCTCTATTTCATCCCCTCCAACTTTTTTTTACCCCCTCAAATTGGCTTCCTTCTAATTTCATGTATTTTCCATAATTCCTTTCTTCTTTTTTTCAAAATTAGCTAGTTAGATATTGAGTTCCTTGAATCCATAGCTTGATTATAAGTTTCTTAGAGATAATAGTGAATATTCCCCCATGATATAATTTTTTTGTTTAGTCAATCATAACAGTTTCTGATTCTATGCTTTTTTTCCAATTAGAGTTTCTGTGCTTGATTTTTACCAGTGGATTTTTTTAACTTTTTGTACTTATTGAAACTAACCAGAGGTGCTGTTTTTAAAAGGCCTTTAAGATCCATGATGATCTGCCTCTTCTTGGGTCTCATCATGTATACTTGAGGCTTTCTTCAGAGTGGTGATTTTTGGTTGTTACTCTATGGTTTACATTGACTAAATAAGATTGGATAAGAATGG
Organism: Microtus pennsylvanicus; assembly: GCF_037038515.1. Lineage (NCBI taxonomy): Eukaryota > Metazoa > Chordata > Mammalia > Rodentia > Cricetidae > Microtus > Microtus pennsylvanicus. The sequence goes on along the minus strand of NC_134584.1, from coordinate 128,808,211 downwards.
AGACAGACAAGTGATGAGTGAGCAAGGAATTCACCTTTGTACCTAAGGTGCTCAAGACCTCCAATCCATGAATGTTTTTCATAGGAAGTCAAACTATCCAACATGCCAACTTTCCCCAAATTCATGTGTGGAAAGAAGTATACAGACTATTTGACTTTGAGAAGAGTCATCCTCATGACATCTGGCTATGAACTTCTGGCCTCATCAAGGCTTTAGGATGAAGCTTTAATATTTTACAATGTTCATCCCTTCCCCCATTGTTCCCTCTGAGTCCTTTTGGGCAAAAGACTGAGATCAGTCTCTATCTCTTTTGGTACCACTTCCGTGTCTTAGGTCTGTGTGGAGCAGCTCTATGTTCTCACCTGCTTCCCATCTTTCCACAGAAATCTTCTCTCTTTTTATCTTTGTCATTATAGGCTCATCACTTGTAATTCATTTGTTGTCACTTTAACAGCACCCAGAAGAGATTAAAGGGGGAAAAGCATGTGCTAAGTCAAACTATTTGAGGTAGAAAACCATGGTTTGGGGAGGGGGGAACTTATTTAGATATATGTATATTTATACATGGGTTTAATCTTGTATTGCCCTGCATTTCTGTTTAAACAGGTTTCTTCTAATGAGTTTTGAGAGCAAATAGAATGAGTTCTTCCCATACTTTCAATTTTTCTCACTTTTTTTATATATTAGCTTTTTGTGGTATGTGTATGTATATATGTTATATGTACATATACATGCAGGAACATTCTTCCATATACGAGTGTATATTTGGAGTCTAGAGGTCAATGTTGTATGTCTTCTTTAATCTCTTTTCTCCTTATTTTGTGGAGATTGGTTTTCTCACTGAACCTGATGACCGTTGGTTCATCTAGATTGGTTGACCACTCCAGGAATACATCTGTTTGTGCTGTGTTCACACACCTCCCAGCACTGGTCATAGATGCATGTACTTATAACTGACCTTTCTAGGAATCTGATCTCAGGTCTTCACACACGTTCAGTAAATGCCTTACTGACTGAGCCATCTCTCCAGCTCCAACTGGAGCTTTTATTTACAGAATTTAGGAGAAAATAAAGGAATTCCCCAAAGAGGAAGTGTTAGAAAAGATAAGATACTGAGAACATAGTGTACTCCTGTAACTTGAAGAGTTTCCTCCAGCAGCAATACCTTTTGGAACTCTGAAAGGAAGCATGAGCAAGAGAGATGGATTTCTAGATAGAGGCATTGTTCAATACCCAAAATGCTATTGTTCATTTCAGGGAGCTTGACACTGGAATAGGCACCTTCAGTGGTATTTTTGCAGCACTCATGTAACCCTCCTCACAGTTGTCACCTTGACAACTTTTAGTCTTGCCTTTGTCCACTTTATGACACATATGGAAGGGGACAGTGGAGTCTTGGTGGAAGGAGTTCATCAAACTTCCTTCCTTTTCCTGGCTCCTCCTTAAAGTCACATATGTTTACACATTCATTAAGGTAGAAAATAAACAAGTGAGCACACACATAGACACTCACTTACTCCTCTCCCCTTAGCACTTTTCTCGTGAAGGGAGAGCTGAAAACCCAGACATGTGTGGCTGGACAGAGGCCCAGAAAACTGGAAAGTATATTATGTGGGATTCCATTGGGGAAACTCAGGACTGCCAACAACTCTGGCTCTGGGTTTTCACACACCATCAATCCAATGCCTGGCAGTCTCTGCTTCCCTCCTCACCTCACCTCATGCAGAGAGCAGACAGGAGAAACTATGAGTCTCAAGTTGCAGCAGCCAAGCCATGTTGTGAAGGGAAGGAAAGGGGAGAGAAAGGGCAGGGGGATCCTGAAAAGCTGCACCTTCCAGAAGCCCTGACAACTCCATTTTGTGTACAGGAATTTTCTTAAACAGCCTTTCATGGACATTTGGATATAGGAGGTACAAGAGAGAAATTAGAGTATTAGGGGCTGGCAGAGCAGCATGCTGGCCAGCCTTCAAGAACCATCTCACCGAAGGAAATAAACGTTCACATGTCTTGAAAAGGAGGCTATTCTTGGAAATATTCAAGGATGCGTGTTTTTGTTTGTTTGTTTGTTTTTAAATGCAGGGTCTTGTGTAGTGCAAGGTTGGCCTCAAAGCCAATATTTAGCAGAGAATTCTCTTGCCTCTATCTCCTTAAAAGTTTGGATTAGAGTCATGTGCTAACACACCCAGTTTTATGAGGTGCTGGGGAATCAAACCCAGGGCTTCCTTCATGGTAGGCCAGGCCTTTATCATCTGAGCCACATCTGCATTCTCCTGAAGATACACTTTTCTAGTGAGAGAAGCAGAAGAGGACTCATTAAACTCCGGAGGGGTGGGGGCTGATTTACATGCCTCACAGAGCAGGAAACTGAGATACATGGGGACTCATTCAACTGTGAAAGTATGCATATATTATTTGGAACAATACTATACTATACTTAATACTTAAGTTTCCTGTATTAGAATAAAATGTCCATGTATTCCTACCTTCTGTAGTCAGTGTAATATTCTCTAAGCATTTGGTAAATAATATTTTGATATTTGGTATCTTCTCAGATCCTACGCTGTCTATGATTCAGTGTGTTTCTACTGCTGCTTCTCCACAAAAACACACACTTTGTAGGCGGAGTTTTTTTAGGACTGTCAGCTCCCCACACTGATGTTTATTATTAATTATAAATGCTTGGCTGATAGCTTAGGCTTGTTACTAATTAGCTCTTACATCTTAAATTAACCTACATTTCTTATATGTGCTCTACCATGGGACAGTACCATTTTTCAGCATGGTATGTTCATTTTCTGCTTCCTTAGCCTTCAGGCATCTTCTCATGACCCTGACCTCCTTCTTCTTCCCACTGTCCTCTCAGTTTGGATCTCCTGCCTTACCTCTTCCTGTCTAGCTATCCGCCAGTCAGCTCTTTACTAGCAATGAGAAAAACACAACTTCAAACTGTGACGAAGGATTAATCCACAGCAGCACTTGGCTTGTGTCTTAACAACTACTGCTTTAGCAATGGCAGGAAGAAAGCCAGACTGACTCAGAGGTCCCCAGGACAGCTCAGCCATTGCTACTGCTAGCTTCAACACAAGCACCATTATCCTCTTGCAAAAAGAAGGCTCCAAATCCACCAGGTTGGATTTTGTGAATCTCATCTGAGTTCAGAACCTGAATTCCAACTGACCAGTGTAGAATTAACAGTCACTGTGTATAAATACAGTTAGAAAGCATGGGAGGGATGCTGGGTGTGTCATCTGATAACAAAAGTGAACACTTTAATATTCTTTCATTGACTTCAGCCAAACAAACAAAAGGCATTATCAAAATATCAAGGGTTTTTAGTAATGATGAGGGGTACACAAGAACACAGTGAAGTTTTATTGTTGGCTTAAAATGGCTTGTTCAGCTGGTGGTTACTTAGCCTTTTCTGGGGAGAGGAGAATTGCAGGGCCTGGTTACAATGTACAAATGTTGGACACACTGAGCTTGTGGTGCTTTAGGTTTCCAAGAATCTCACACAAGGTCTACTGTGCTTTGGAGCTTGGCAGTGTAGTATTCATAGAGTTTCACCCTGGCAGTCAACCTGGAACAAATGAAACAGTAAGAGCAGCACACAGCAGGGAATGGTTACTGGACTCAAGGCTTTGCTTATTTCAAAGCAAAGAGGTATGCTATTGTCCAAACATGAGCAGCATTTATCTTAGAGCAGTTTTAATGCTTATAGTCCACATGTGAATGAAAAGGAAATAAAACAGCAGTAACTTAGTTAAGGAGGAAAAACCAGGTAACCTGTCAGCATCTTTCATGTTTTAAACAAAGATCTCTTCTAGTTCTTTACACTAAAACAATTACAGTCTAAAAGTTGCCTTCATAGCTAAAAACAGCAAAACAATTATTTCATTCTTTACTACCAGAAGACTTGGGACTAGTGATTCAGAAATAATATCGACAGGAGTGAGGGCTGTAGTTCACTTGGTAGAGTGTTTGCCCAACATGCATGAGGCCCTGGGTTCTGTTATCAGTACCACATAAGATGGGTATGTTTGTACACGCCTCTAATTCTAGTACTTGGAAGGTAGAATTCATCTTCTGCTATATATATGCTGAGTTCAAGGCGAACATGGACAATATGAGAACCTTATCTAAAATAAAAAGTGATGAAGACAGGCTTTTCCCCAATGTTTATGGTTTCTCCATTCTAGGCCTAACTTGACATTACCTTTTCTCTAATTTCTCCAAATCAGATCTTTTATTAATATCTTGTCTCATTGTATTTTTTTTTTTTGGTTTTTCGAGACAAGGTTTCTCTGTACCTTTGGAGCCTGTCCTGGAACTCGCTCTGTAGACCAGGGTGGTCTCAAACTCACAGAGATCCGCCTGCCTCTGCCTCCCGAGTGCTGGGATTAAAGGCGTGCGCCACCATCGCCCGGCTCATTGTATTATTTTTAAATTCTTTCCTAGTTCATAAAAGTATTTCAGTTTGGTATGATGGATATAGTGCATGCCTAATATTAATATTTAGCAGGTGGATGAAAGAAGGTCAAGAGTTTGAAATAAGCTTGGTCTACCTAGTGGGGTTGGAGATGAGTCTGGGGCACATGGAAAAAAAAAAGGGAAAAGGGAAAGGAAGACAGGGGAGGGGAGGTGGGGGAGGAGAAGTAGGGGAGGAAAGACTTATTAGGGGAAAATAGAAAAGTGGAGTTATTTTTAATTTTAACCTAAGAGAATTATTCTTCCTCCTTCATAATTCCTATAGTTTATAAAAATCAGACTCAGAAAAACATATAAAAATAACTTTTTTGGTCAGAGATGGGAAGTGAGGGTGTACAAAGTATACCGTCTCAGTGTTACTACTGCTGTGATAAAACATCATGACAAAAGTGACTTGTGGGGGAAAGGGTTTATTTGGCTTACATGTCTATATTGTATCCCATCATTGAAAGAAGCCAGGTCATGTCAAACAAGGCAGGAACCAGGAGGCAGGAGTTGTTGTAGAGGCCATGGAGGGGTGCTGCTTATTGGATTGCTCAAGTAAGGGCACCACATCTGCGTTACAGCAGCTGCAATCAAAGTCGCTACCTCATTGAGTTTTTGATAGTTAACTGTCATTCTCCATGATCCATCTGTCTTCTGTACTGGCCAGATAAGAGAGTCAAAGGGAGATGTGATGGGAACCACCACTCCTGCATCTTTCAAGCCCTTGAGGGTAGCACTAATTCCTGCAGTTTCTGTAGGCGTGCAATAAGTGTTCTTGATTCACTATTTTCATTGGCAGAGACAACTCTGAAGGCTTCCATTTAGCTTTTCCAACCATAAAAACCCTCACTCTCCAGGTCAAAGAACCAATGTGAGAGTTCTGCTAACTGCTAAGTATACCTATTCTAGTTAAACATTCTGACTGGGAAATAACCATATGATCAGTTTGGGGACTAACTGGATGTACTGTGAGTCAGACATCAGCCAAAATGTCATTAATTATCTAACCATAAGCCCCTATTTTAACTGGAGGACCACAATATTTTTTGGAAGCTCCTAAAATCATCCTCAATTTAGACTCAGTATCCAATAGATCTCAGAAAGTCTGATTGTTTCCTTTCCCCCACTGTACAGTTACCCATATAAAAAGCTATAAGTCTTTCTGCAGAAGGACTAGAGAAATCCAAGCAGTAAAACTTTCAGGTGTTGCAGTGGTTTAGATAGGAATAGCCCCCCCCCGCCCCCGATTCATGCGCTTAAATGCTTGTTCACCAGGGAATGACTATAATGAAATGTGGCCTTGTTGAAGAAAGCATGTCACTAGGAGTGGGATTTGAGGCTCCAAATGCTCAAGCCAGATCCAGTGACTCATTCTTTTTGCAGTCTTTCAATGGACCGAACCTCTGAACCCGTAGACTATCTACAATTAAATCTTTTCATTATAAGACCTGCTGTGGCCATGGTGTCTCCTCACAGCACAAAAGAAAGAAAGAAAGAAAGAAAGAAAGAAAGAAAGAAAGAAAGAAAGAAAGAAAGGAAGGAAGGAAGGAAGGAAGGAAGGAAGGAAGGAAGGAAAAGAAAAACCAAAATAACCAAACAACAACAACAAAAAAAAAAAAACCTAACTAAGACATATACTGTATTAAGGTCTTGTCTCAGGGGAACCTTCATTCATGCTGTTGTGGGTCTGCAAAATGGCTCAAATCTGGAAATCAATTCACAGGCCACGATTAAGTTATGTCTCCCCCTTCAAGATCCTGATTAAAGATGTATCTTTTCCCAATTCAAAAGATCTGGATCAAAGGCCTATCTTTTTACCTCAAAGAACTAGACTAGAAGTAGATCTTCATACTTCAGATTAAGCAAAAATCCCTCACAGGTGTATCCTCCATTTTTGGATTTTACTTAATACTAGATATTGTCAAGATGACAATCAAGAATATCCATTACACCTACTGAAATTAAAAACAAAACAACAACAAAATCCTTTCTGCAATGTTTACTCTGACAGGTAATGTATAATTGCTACCAAAGTTGATGTCAGAGTAATTCATCATAGATATGTTTGTACATTTGACCCTAGTCCACTGAAGGCTCTTGGAAGGTTGAAGATATTTCACATCGAGAGTAACTTATTTATGTTTTATTTTTGACTGCGATGTATTAATTAAATTCATTTGTGGGCTTCTGTATGATATTTCAAAACATGCATATAGTATGCATTAACTAAATCCATCCATCTGCACTCTCCCTCTCCTGACCTTTCCCCACCACTGGTGACTGCCACTCTTAGGTGAATAGCCTCTCAGCATCCATCATGAAAGTGAAAATAGAATTCATCTTTTTAAGTGACTGACATCTAGATCAGGACCCACTACATCCTCACCTCTTAGTGATAATTCACTGTGTTTTCTACCCAAATACACATGCATATTTGATTTACCTCTGTTACTTAGAATTGAAATATGGAAAGCCAGTAAATAGTTAATAATTTAAGTAGGGGCACTGAAGCACTCAGAAAGTTACTTCAGTAGCTAGAACGCATACAGTCTAAAGTTTTTACCAACAGACCTTCCAAAAGTTCATGTTTTTTTGTGAAACTGATCACACACCTGCCAGATTGATATCACGTTGATTTTATAATTACATAAAAAGCAGTTACATGGATTATACCATTCTCTCTCTCTCTTTTGAAATGTCCACTTCTAATCTATTCCATTTAAAAGGCATAAAGGAAAAGATCTACCAAGGAATTTTATCACAATTGCTAAGGGAGGGTTAAAGAATGAGTAGTTTTTCATTTATTAAGGCAGGCTTTCTCTGTGTAGCCCTGGCTTTCCTGAAACTTACTCTGTAGACCAGACTGGCCTTGAACTCACAAAATACTACTTGCCTCTGCCTTAAAAGTGCTGGCATTAAATGTGTGCACCACTACTACTTGGCTGAAATAAGTGGTTTTTATAATGTTTATATGTGTGTATAAGTGTGAATGGGTGTGGGCATCCACTAGAGGGGAATTTCTGTGATGTTGTAGAATATTTGTTTAAGACGTGTTACATTTGTTTATGTTGTGAAATATTTCTCTAATGATGCAAGGATGTGTTGTATTCTTTTATCTTGCATTTGCTTAACTCTATAAAGCTGTGTTACTTGGTGATCTAAAACATCTGATTGATCTAATAAAGAGCTGAATAGCCAATAGCTAGGCAGAAGAGAGGATAGGTGGGGCTGGCATATGGAGGAAATAAACCAAGAGAAGAAATCTAGGCTCAGAAGAAAAGGAGAAGCAGAAGAATGAGAAAAGGAGAGGAGGATGACAGGGCTCAGCCATCCAGCCATGCAAGCAGTCACAAGGGAAGAAAGACATATAGAATAAAGAAAGGTAAAAAGTCCAGTGGCAAAAGGTAGACAGGTTAATTTAAGTTAAGGAAAGCTGGCTAGAAATAAGTCAAGCAAAGGTCTGGTAGTAGAATAAATCTCCCTGTATTTATTTGTGAGCTGAGTGGTGAGTTACAAAAAGTCAAAACAAAACGAAATGAAAAACCACCAACTAGACTGTGATGATACTTAGTATTCAGTATGTTGCTGCTTGTACCTAGTATTTGCAGCATACTAGTGTGTTGAGAGTTTGAAAGCCAGGACCAGAGTGGCCTTGAGAGCAGAGGGTCCCAGCTCAACCACCCCTCAGTTTTCCACTGCGTTAAGGAGAACTCTGTAGAAACATTTGTTCACTCAGGAAGGTCAGGAGGCACAGGCATGTTCAGCAGTTGTCCTTCTAAATTTAGTAGATTAACATAATCCAGACACCAAAATGGCTGTAAGAGAATTCCTGACCCATCTGAACCTGGCAGTCCAGCGAGCTTTAGTTTCTGGGTTCTTTTGAACTCTGGTAGAAGATGAGCTCCAATAGTTTTAGCATCAGAGAAGCCTCAGATATTGTAAGGTCAACATTTGGCAGATGAAGTCAGAAGTTGACACAAGGGCACCACACATTCTGTCCCTCTCACCTTCATTTATGCGTCACCACTTTTGTCTCCTCAGTTCCGAGTTACTGAGATGTAACTGTTTTGTGTCCAAGCTAGACAAATTCATTCTTAGCTCTACAACAAGTTTGAGACCAACTGGAGCACAGTGAGACCCTGTCTCAACAAAACAAAAACAAAAGCAGAAAAGATGTTTCAAATATCTGAAACAGAGAGAAATAACAGTAACTATCAGCAATGTTTGCCTCTGTCCACTCCCCGAAATGAATGGTATCCACAATTCCATTCTTCTAGATCAAAAGGAATACTATTACTTCTCACTGTATCCTGATGAGATCATATACTTACAGCTTTATACCCCATTTTTGCCCTGAAAGGCACAGAGGTAGGAAAAAAAAGTTGTCTTTTCAACAGAGAAAGCATATGGCAAATTTTTACTTGTAAATCAATAGTCATCTTAAATGTTCATATCCATTGCATATTAATTACTTTCTATTAATAAATGTAATACTTCAGCAGAAGATCTTTGGAACAAAAGTATGTGGCTAGAAGGAAGGAGTCAGAAATGATGACAGACCCTCCCTCTAAGACTCAGTGTAGAGGTTAAATAAGGTTATATTTTGTATTGAACCCTGCTACTGAACAACATGCCCTGAACAACATGCCCTGCACACAGTACAGGACAATGGCCACTTGTGTTTTACAGACAAACAGAAATCCAGGATGTCATTTAATAAACACACAAACATGGCAGCTGGTCCGTTCCACTGAGTTTCACTCTCCTAGTTTGTCATCTCGCCCAGAGAGACTTGGTGAGCCTTGAACATACCGTTCTGTAAGTACAGTCTGCCTGTGATGCTGAGTAGCCTTCCTCATGGCACTTAGTGAGTTAAATAATTGTTACTAATACTTTAGTAACAAAATAACATCACTTCAGTCAAGCTAACATTTTTATGGTAGTTTTTATTTTTTGTTTCACATGAACGTTTCTATTATGCAAAATGAAAAGGACCAGCAAGCGTTCTTTAAATTTCCTTACAAAATGGAATTAAGTCTCATGGATTTAAAATATATTGTTGTTCTTAAAAATATTCTACATTTCTGCCTACTGTGCTACAATAAGAAACTTTTACAATTGTATAAAAATAGAAGCAGAAAGTAAAGGAAAATCATGGAGAGTCTTGTAATAGGGCCTCCCTTGTATCTTCGTCCCTAGTGCCAACCCTATGTCTTCATCTAGTTTCTACACAGGTTCTGTTTAACTGAGGCACACCATGCCCACAAGGTATGGACAGTGCACCCACACTGCCATGGATCCTGTAGTTGTCCCTTCCTGCTTTTAACTTGTATTTTCAGTGTCCTGGGCCAAGGTTCTTCAGTGTTGATGCACCTGTCTAGTGACTCTATTCTCGTTTACTCCACATGGTGTCACTCTGTCCCTACCAAGGACACTGTCATCACCACAGTTTAATTTCTTCAAAGTTTCTAATTGCTTTCTGACCAGGAAGCATATTTATCTTGCATCACAAAGGAGAGAATCCTCATTGCTTTCAGTTATGTATGCACTGGTTACCCCACCAGGCTCCAGAGGAAAATTTCAGTTCAGTGCTTACACAATGGCCCTAGTTAACTAAGTAGGTCCCAAAACAGAACTAAAAGTCAGGGATCTGGGGCAGGGACATATAGAGAGGAGGAGGAAGGGGTTGATAAGGGTAAGTAGAAAACAGAGAGAATGACAAAGAGGGTGACCAGAATATGTCATATGTTGGTTCAAAAAGTTTCAAAGAACTAACTTGATTAAACGAGGTGAAGCAAAACTAGCTTCACTCTCAGACAGCATCATACTTCTCATTTCTTTTCAGGCTTAGAACAAACAAAACAAAACAACAAACAATAGCACACTAACAGAAATGACAACACCTCTGTTATTACCAAAGTGACAGAGTAAGAAAGTAATACTTCTGCCACGTCTCTGCCATTGACTCACTACAAATCTTCATATGTATTATGATTATATCATATAATAAGAGCTCAGTGAACAGTTTTTGATTAGTGAGAACAGGTACATGTTTATGAAGAAAAATTGAATTGTGAAAATGAGTACATTTGCATATGGTTCCAAAAAAGAAACTCCCATTTTGTCCAATTTTATCTAGATTAAGGATTTAATGACACATTCACGTTACCGTGAATGTGTCATTAAATCCCCACTTACTACAACTTTTCAAAGTAGTTGTATCATTAATTTCTTCAGTATGGAAAATCCAAGTTTTTCTTCTCCATATTCATTTCAAAAATGGCAGAGTATGTGACTAGTTGAAAAGAAAGTCCAAGTAACCAAGGACTAGTCACATACAGGCATCTGAGATAAAGTATTAGGAAGTGGATTCATCCTATGTAGAGATAAGTAAGTAAAGAAGTGTAAACTAAGTAATTCATTCCTTCCCAAGTTGCTGATCAGAACATTTATCAAAGCCACAGAAAGCAACTAGAATACCCACTGTCTACATATGCCACATGCAGAGACTAACAATGTGCCATGATGTTTTTTCAGTACCCCTTTACATTGTTATGTTCAAAGCAATGCTATTGGGCATTGGTGAATCAGCTCAACTGGTGAAGTACTTGCTGTACAGCTAAATCATCCAAGTGAAAAGTTGGGCACAGTGGCACATGCCTGTGTGCCAGCACTGTTGAAATAAGAGCGGCGGGCTGTGTCCCCGGCACCCGGCCGCCCACACGGCTAGCTTTACCCGAAATAATTACACGGAAACTGTATTCTTTTAAACACTGCTTGGCCCATTAGTTCCAGCCTTTTCTCTGCTAACTCTCACACCTGGACTAGCCCATTTCTAATAATCTGTGTAGCCCACGAGCTGGCTTACCAGGAATGATCTTAACCTGCCTCTGCCTGGAGTGGGAGAATCATGGCGACTCCTTGACTCAGCTTCTTTCTCCCAGCATTCTGTTCTGTTTACTCCTCCCACCTATGTTTTAACCTATGAGGGCCAAACAGTTTCTATATTGCTTAACCAATGAAATCAACAGATTGATATATGACACTCCCACATCAAGCACTGTGTAGGTGGAGACGGGAAAATACCTGTGGCTTGTTGGTTAACTAGTCTAACCTATTTGTGAGTTCTGCATTTACTGAGGGACCTTGTCCCAAAACATAAGGTAAAGAATGATTGAAAGAGACTCCAGATGTAAACTTCTGGCATGCAAGCACGTGAGTGTGTGTGCGCGCGCACACACACACCAACATGAAGTTATGCATGTGGCCTTCCACACACAAATGAGAAAACAATCAAAGTGATATCTTTATTTTTTAAACATAAAATTTGTTCAAAAATATCTTCTCCTAAAGATAAAGGTCCCTGGGATACAGTAGAGAAGCAAATGAGTAGATGTAGCCTATTGGGTCCCTTGTCATCCTCTCAGATTACTGATTGTGAGTTTTCCTAAATACCTTCTTTTAATGATGTCTTTTACCCATGATTCTTTCTCAGCAGAGACTTCAAGTCTTTTAATATTGATTTTTTTTGTCCCCTGTTTAGAATATTGGCTGCATTCCACAGATTTTTAGGGAATGTTAACAGTGTGGCTCCTGCTAAATTTTCTTTCCCCAAGGAGGCCAATTAACACACAGAGGTGGCCTTCAATGGGACTGACTGCAGCCTTTTTTATTTACCAGTTGAAATCTCCCTGCACTGCCTTAATTCCATGATGATACAACTTTTACAATGACTGCATTGTGTGGCACCCAGGCAACAGCAAAATCTTTGCCTCTGACCATGGCTAGATGTTTCAGAGTCTTAGCCTTGGTGTGATAGCATCAGGCTCATGGAAATTCCCAGAAAGCACCTGTTTCTACCCCTTTCACAAGAATTCAAGGAGCATATGAAAACTTTCAGAAAAGCTAGTATCATCTTTCTGCCCAAACCTCACCCTGAGTGTAGCTTTTTCCACAAGGACATGTCGAATACCAGCTCCTCCCCATGAGAAAATCTGACTTTGTCCTGGTCAGCAGCTATAGGTTGTACATGCCAGGGACCCTACATATTAGGAAATGAAGTAGGAGAAAGAATTTGAAGGCCTTTGTCAGACACATAAAATACTGATTTTTATGTGTCTTAAAGCCTTCAAGTTTATGAAAGGACAGGAGGCAATTTGTCCCTAAACCCAAGGCCCGATCACTTAGAAGTCAAAGTTATTGCGAGCCTCATTTCTTCGGAGATAATTTGATAATTGGTAAACCAGAGCTAAGGAGAAGTGGCCCTTCTAAAAGTACTACAGAGCAGAAAGCCACCGGAACTCGCTGCACAAAAAAGTGGTTTCAGATAATGCACTGAGATTAAAAGCACATTACATAAACACCAGAATAAAATCACTGACGATAAGTGATGAATCCATCTATATGTCAGAGTCCACCTGCAGTGAGGACATGTTAATAACACAAATAAGAATTTTCTCTCATGAAGTTAAATATAACTGAGGAAACACAGACAGACTTAAAGGCAAATTTGTGCCATGGAATGCTGAATTTTAAGGTTATATGACTATTGTATCTTCAGACTTTTTTTCTTGATATTGTTATAAGTAAAGGCAGATAATAGATGAAAATACAGTTCCTCATTTTAAAAAGCATATAAATACCAATTTAAAAATGACTTTTCCTGGGTTTTTGGAGACATTTAAGGGATTATATGAACATGCCAGATGATTGTCATAATTCTGCCAACCAAATTCTGTGGCCTGGTTTGTAAAGGTACATTTTCTCTTTCTTCATTTCTTTTGTGTTTCAAATGACTGTGGCCTGTTTTGCTGACATTCAAACCCAGAAAACAGTGCTATTTGGATGCCTGGAGATAATGTCAAGTATGCGGCTACAGAAAACTTTTTTCTGCTTTTCTTAGCCTAGATTTTGAAGTTTGTGAAAAAATGAAGAAAACAGAACTTCACAAAAATCCATGTAAATGAAGAGATGACCCCATATCTCACCGCTAAATTAGTACTCTGTCAACTACAGTTCAACATGAGAAAGCACCTACAAAGTCTCTCTGCCAAGACTCATTCTGCTGTGGTTTCACTCTGGGTGCTGAGACTGAAGGCCCTGGAGCCAAGGGAAAGTCCATCTTTGCATCCAGCGTTCTTGGCAGTGGAAGAAAGTGTTGTATTGTTCTGCACATAAACCATCCCCATTACAGCTCAAGATGTTCTTTTCCTTCTAATCCTCATTTGTACCCCTTAGCCATTTGTTTAGAATTAAATTAACTGCAATTTGGAAGCTGCGGATGAAAGGTGCAGCATTGAGTGGATGTCACATGTTTCCTGAATGGTGCCGTCCGGCCTCTTTCACGGCCATTCACTGCACTTGAAAGGGTGTAGTGTGTGAATTGTTGGACTGTCACTCGGCAGAGAAGTCTGGCAGACAGCGTTACCATGGAAACAGCAGGAAAAAGACAATTAGCAAAATGGCTCTGATTTTTTTTCTTCCTATTTCTTTTTCTACCCCTGATTTAGGGAGGACACCCCCTTTTAAAACACACACTGGCACATACTCACAGGAACACTGGGAAAAAAAACACTATTTGAACTTCTACTCGCTAAGTCGAATTCTCCTATGGGTAGCATCAGTGAATTAAAACAAAATAATACTTGTAATATAAGATATTTATAAATGGTTCCCTCAAATTATTAGTCCCCTTCCACCAGTTTTTGTTCCCTTCAGACTTTGGAAGAATTCTTTGGCAGTATCCTTAGGTAAACTAATGTTAATGAGGACAGCCTGTGATTTTAACCCTGGCACATTCATTGGGCTTTTAATTACTCTGTCCCGTCATCACTCCCATGACAGAAACACAATGTGGACCCAAGGGCTTAAATGAAAAAAAGAGGTTCTCTGTAGATTTCTCAGCTTTAGTCTGAGTTGAAACATGAGGAAAAGCTGGTCACGAATGACTGCTGTGGGCACAGCCTGTGGTTTGGGGCTTCACAAGAACACCATGAACGATCATTTGATGGCATCGCCCATGCTCCAGATGCAGCTCAATCCAAGCCTTGTCAGACTTTGATTTCCTTTAAAAGACTATAAGTTAAGGAAATGATTTCACCGTTTGTTATAATTAAGGCAAAATATGAGAGGGGGACAATTGACCAGAGTGTTAAATATTCCATCAAAGTAAAGCTCCCCCACCCACCAAAGATGAACTTGGGAGTGATGTATAAGTTTTCTCACATGCTCTCTTTAGACAATTGACCAGAATGTTAAATATTCCATCAAAGTAAAGCTCCCCCAACCACCAAAGATGAACTTGGGAGTGATGTATAAGTTTTCTCACATGCTCTCTTTAGACAATTGACCAGAGTGTTAAATATTCCATCAAAGTAAAGTTCCCCCAACCACCAAGGATGAACTTGGGAGTGATGTATAAGTTTTCTCACATGCTCTCTTTAGAAATGTTCTCATCTCCAACTTTGCAAAATGCTCTGAGTCCAGCTTGACTCTGAGTGTGCACTGACTTTGTGCAGATTTTCAAGTTTCTTTCAGAATGAAATGTTGCCTTTAATCTCAGCACTTGAAAAGCAGAGCCCAGTGAATCTCTGTGAGTTCGATTTCAGCCTGGTTTATACAGAGAGCTCCAGACCAAACTTGGTTACAGGAGAAGCCTGTCAAAAAAAAAAAAAGGCCAGGAGTTGGTGTTGGTGGAGGAGGAAGAAATGCAGAAAGAAAGATCTTAAATGCATACATCATTACCTGCATACCCACATATTGCCTTAACAACTGGATGCTGATGATCATGTCATTTTTGTTATTGAAAACACTGATCATATTTAAGAAATACTGCTCTTCACAGAACTTTGAGCTTTAGAAAGGATGGGATGACAGAAACAAACATTGCCATGCAAAGACCTATTCCATACCACATGTTCCCTGAAAAGATCTTCTGCCATACCTTAAAATTAGGTGATTATTTTCAGTGTGTTTATAACTGGTTGTTGAAAAATATTCTTTTTATGTACTTGATTTAAAACAAAGATTTTCTTTTTCTGAAAGCTCAGAGAACTATGTAGGTCTAAGCTGAAATAGCACATCAGTTACCATTATCCTGTTCAGCTCCCAAACCATGTGCATTATTCCTGGCATGATGATTTAGATATAAAAGAGCTCAATGACTACCATTCAACACAACATCCATGGTTCCCCTTCCATTTTCTTCAGATTTTCCAGTCTGGGCTATGCATGTCATCACTATTAACTGTTGGACTTGTCCTATTAAAATAATTACAGTTTTCTAAACTAGTTAATTTATTTTCTTGGACCCTTCAATTTAATACTCTTATTCAAATATCCTTGTCTTTTGTTTTAACATTTCAGGGTCTAATTCCACTAAGAATTCAGAGAGGGGCTTCCTTCATAGACAATACCATAGCTTTATAACAGACAATGATGTCTGGTTTCAAAGAGAAACAGAATAATCTTGTGATGGCCAAAAGAGTTCTATTAGAAGTCACAGGATACAACAAATGGTTAAAGCAGAACTCATACTTTTAAGATAAATACTCAGAATTTAAAATGCCTCTCCTACCAAGATTTCTACTGCAATGATAAAACACTGACCAAACCTAATGTTGATAGGAATAGAATTGCATGGTTTATGTTTTCTAGTGATAATCGACTACTGAGGTTAGTCTTGACAGGAACTCAAGCAGGAATTTGGAGGCAAGAGCAGAAGCAGAAGCCATAGATGAGTACTGCTTCCTGACTTGCTCCCTTAGCTTGTTCAGCTCACTTTTTAATACAATTCAGGACTGCCCACCTAGAAGTGATACTGTTACTCCCATTCACATCAATCATTAATCAAGAAAATGTCCCCCACACATGTCTATGAACAATCATAGGGAAATATTTTCTCAACTGAATTTCTCTCTCTCCAGGTGACTCTAGTTCATGTCAAGTTGATAAAAAAACAACCAGCAAAATTCCTATTTGTTTCAAGTACAAGAAACTCAGTAAAGTCCTTCTTACACCATACAAAGTTCAATGCCTGTAGCTTACCTAATGCATTGTTAGTGACAATCCATATCTTCCCATGGTGCTGTGTATGTTGCTGTGCTCATTCCCTCCTTGTTCATTAACAATTTCCACTTCTATGAATTCTGGAATGTCTACAACATGATACTGCTTTCAGCTGATAAGAAGGAAACTTGATTCAATGCAACTTGTATTGTATTGTATTGTGTGTGGTATTTTATGGGCTTTTATTACACTTGCCACCTATGAGCCCTCTGGTTATGAAATGCCATCCTGAACTGATCAAACTGAACCCTCAATCTTTGTCTCCCAGGCTGCCTCCATGCCCTGTGACCATCAATGTAATGCCTGATTCTTCTCCAGTTTCTAGTGCTGTTGGACTCAGTGGTCTGTATTCCCTACTTTCTGACAGTTCCTTTCTGACAGACCAATGACTCTTTGCTATGAACACTTGTATATAAAGATATATGGATAAGGGGGTTTTCTGTATTACTCACTATGTCACAATATAGCTCCCATGAAGAGTTTGTTTTTCTTTCTTTCTTTTTCTTAATTTTTTTAATTTGGCGAGGAGGCTGCAGAGGAAGATATGCAGAGATGGGGAAATAAATGGAATTGAGATGCATAATGTGAAAGACACAAAGAATAACCAAGAAGAAAGTTAAACATTGAACTCATACCAAAAAATAAAAAATAAAAAAGGAATATCTTCCCCCACAAGCAATAGCTCATGCTGACAAGGATATGGACTGCAGACTTGTACAGTCTTTTCAGAAATCAATATGGCGGGTTTTCAGAAAACTGGGACTTGGTCTACCTTCAAACACAGGGATACCACTGCCTATGTACATACATGGAAAGGCCAGAGGGATGTGTTAGACGCTGTCTTCCATCACTCTCCACATTATTTCCTTTAGGCAGTCTCTCCATGAACTGTAAGTGTGCTGTTTTGGCTTGGATGGCTGACCAGTGAGCGCCCTGGCTCTGTCTTCACATCCAAATGTTAGGGCTGCAGGCAGATGTAATCATTCCCGGATCTTTACTTGGTGCTCGTGATTGACAGTGACATCCTCACAAATGCACACCAAAGGCGTATATCCACCAAGCCATCCCTCAGTCCTTATCATCAATAATTTTGAAGATGGCATGATGCTATTAAAATATTATTTGACATTTGTTCATATAAAGATTATTAATCCTCTTGCATGCTATTTGGGTTTTTTAATGAAAATTAAAGCCCATTAACATGAGCAAATATTATTATTCTCAGAAAAGGAAAATAAAACAAGATTGTGAATTGGTTTTCTCTCATTTCCTTCAAACTTTAGTGCTAAATGTAAATGGGATATGGAAGAAACTAAGTGAAAATAGGATTCTTTAGCTGTTAATTATTCTGCTAACACCCCACTTGTTTAGAACAGGATATCAAGCCTTTACCCAAACTGCAGGTAACTACTGTCTAAATCATGCTTCCCTTTTCCAGAGGTTCCACACAACTCTCACACAGAAGTCCAAACTAAAGGAGCACTGTTTGCCTACTAAGGGCCTGAAATTTTTAAGTAAAATTAAATTTCTATCTAAATAAAAATTAACTCCTTGTTTTCTTCACTTATTTTCCAGAACCCTAAACTTAAACCTATTTTGTAACAGCAACAATAGTGGTTAGCAATTTCTTTTCCATGTATTCTTGACTTTTCCAGCTATTTTTTTAGCCAGATGTACCTATCATTTTTTAAAAGTCAAAGATTTAACAGGCAGAGGTGGGGCACATCTTTAATCCCAGCTTTTGGAAGCAGAGGCAGGTGGATCTCTGTGAGTTCGAGGCCAGCCTGGTCTACAAAGTGATTTCCAGGGCAGCCATGGCAGTTACACAGAGAAACCATGTCTCAAAAAACGAAAGAAAGAGAGAAAGAGAGAGAGAAAGAAAGGAAGGAAGGGAGGGAGGGAGGGAGGGAGGGAGGGAGGGAGGGAGGGAGGGAGGGAGGGAAAAAAGAAAAATAAATAAAAAGAAGAAAAAGGAAAAGTCAGAGATTCGCCAAAGGAAAGCAAAGCTTTAAAAGTTCATGCTGAAACTTGGTCAAGACTTGATACTGCAGATGCTTTGGGGCCCACTGTGATGGGAGCAATCTTTGTCAGAACTGAAGGGAACGTCGGTATATTTGGAATCTTTTTTATGAGTCTGTGTAAGTATGTGTGGTACATGAACACATGAATGTATGTATACACATCCGTGTGCACATGTGGAGGCCAGAGGCATGAGTCAAAAGTTCTGTTTTGTCTTTCTCTATCCATGTGTTTGAGGCAGGGTTAGTGAACTGAAGCTATGTTGGTGACCAGAAAACCCCAACAAGCCCCAGCCCCTGCACCCCCATAGCGCTGGAGTTACAGATCTGCTCCTTGGTGCGCCTTTTAAATGGGTCCTGGGAACCTGAATACTGCTCCTCTCGCTTGGGCAGCAAGACTCTTACCCACTGAGGCATATTTTCAGGCACATACAGGTCTTTTTTATTGATTACAAATAGTTGCATTTTTAAAAATTTCCTTGTGATTCACATTTATTTTATGAAAATATTGGACTTAAAAATTATGACTTTTCTAATTTTTTAACTGTGCATGACTGCACCAATCTGTACTTCCACCTATGTAATGTTCAACATGAGGAGAGACTAACGTAATAGTTTACAAATGGGTTCATGGTATCCCAAACCAAGAAAACCTTCCAACCTTGTGATTAACATTGTGCGTTGTGATCGTTTCCCCCATGTTCTCAGTCATACGCAATCTGGGCACTCTGGAGTAGTTCTTCCCACTCCCACCCCCCACCACCACTACCTTGCAACTTTCTTCAGAGCTGTTCTCTGTAATTTATGTGTGTTTGAGAGGGCTAGCAAGGACAAGCCCCAGAAGAAACATAATCAAGCAGTCCCCCCCCATTTTTTTCTAAAAAATGTGACTCTTAAGCATGCACATGCTTTTCTTTAGAAGTCAGGGACCATCAAGTCAAGGGTGTTTCTAAAAGAAAATACTCTAAAGGGTCAGTGATCAACTAAAGGTGGATTCACCAGTAAACTTAATTCAGTTCAAAATTAATTTAGTAAATGACATGTACAAGGTCCTCTCTGAAACAATAGGGAGTAAAATCATGGAAAAGCCAGACTATAATACTATAGAGTATATATACTCTGTTGTGTTTTATAAATATATATAGCTGGGCGGTGGTGGTGCACACCTTTAATCCCAGCACTCGGGAGGCAGAGGCAGGCGGATCTCTGTGAGTTTGAGGCCAGCCTGGTCTACAAGAGCTAGTTCCAAGACAGGAATCAAAAGCTACGGAGAAACCCTGTCTCGAAAAATCCAAAAACAAAAAGAAATATCTATATCTATATCTATCTATCTATCTATCTATCTATCTATCTATCTATCTATCTATCCTCTATTGTGTATTGTGTGCATTCCTTTTCCCTCATTACCCTCTCTCCTTGCTGTTAGACACTTTGCTACTGTATATGCATTCTAGTTTAATTTTAAGGTCTTCACATGAGAGAAAACAAAGTATTTGTCTATGTCTGGCTTACTTTGTTTAACATGATGGCCTGCAGTTCTATCCACTTTCCTGCAAGTGATACCATTTCATTCTTCTTTGCAGACACTGTGCTTGTGAAAGAGTGAGCATGCATGTCCAGGTGTTAGTGGTTGTGAATATATGACTTGTGAGTATGTGCGTATATGTGTGACTGACTGTGTGCACGCACATGTGCATGAGCATGTGGCATTTTCTTTTCTCATGTACCCATTGCTAGGCTTCTCAGCTGTGTGTGTGTGTGTGTGTGTGTGTGTGTGTGTGTGTGTGTGTGTGTGTGTGTGTGTGTGTGAATATTTGTTGGTGTAGTGGATGTACTGCAGTCAACAGGGATGATCAGGTATCTGTAGTGGGCTGATGTATATTGCTTTGGGGGTATACCCTGAGTGGGGTAGTTGGATTACATCATGGTTCTATTTTTAGTTGTCTCAGTTTGCAGTCCCACCAGCAGTGGAGGGGCCCTTTCCCCTACCTTCATTCCACTTGCTCCTCACCAGCTTCTGTTGTTTTCATGCTGAAAACTGTTCTGATTGATAGGGAACCTCAAGAAAATTTTTCATTTGTCATTTTCATTTGAGCTTTTTTGTTGTTGTGAAATCTTTGAGTTATTAATGAATTCTTGCTGTTAGCCTGCTGCCCAATATGTAGTCGGCACAGTTTCCCCTGCCTCTGTAGGCTCTCTTCTTTCTCTGCTCCTGTTTCCTTTGCTGTGCAGATTTTTGATTTCAAGCCTTTCACTACAATCCTTTCTAGAACACCCTTGCTAATTTCTCTATCTTGAGCTGTTATCTGGTGTTTTTCCTTGAGAAGTTTCAGAGTTTTAGGTCTGACCTCAGGCATTCAATTCATTTTGAATTGAGTTTTATACAGATTTAGACAGGTTTAATTTCATTTTTCTGTAAGTGAATATCCAATTTTTCTGAGCACCATTTTGCCAAAGAAACTGTCTTTTCTCCAATGTGTGTTTTTTGACATCTTTGTCAAAACCAAGTAGCTTTAGCTACATGGTTTTATTTCTGGATACTCTGTCTTTTGATTTCCTATACAGTGATGTTTGTGGTACTATCTCTGTAATGTAATTTGCAGTCAGGTATTGTGACACCTACAATGTTGTTCTTTATGCTCAAGATTTCTTTAGTATCTAAAGGTGTTGTGATTCCATTTGAATTTTTTTATTTATTTATTTATTTATTAAAGATTTCTGTCTCTTCCCCGCCACCGCCTCCCATTTCCCTCCCCCTCCCCCAATTAAGTCTCCCCCCAGCCCGAAAAGCAATCAGGGTTCCCTGTCCTGTGGGAAGTCCAGGGAACCTTCACCTCCATCCAGGTCTAGTAAGTTGAGCATCCAACCTGCCTAGGCTCCCACAAAGCCAGTGCGCGCAGTAGGATCAGAAACCCATTGCCATTGTTCTTGAGTTCTCAGTAGTCCTCATTGTCTGCTATGTTCAGAGAGACCGGTTTTATCCCAGGCTTTTCCAGACCCAGGCCAGCTGGCCTTGGTGAGTTCCCAATAGAACATCCCCATTGTTTCAGTGTGTGGGTGCACCCCTCGCGGTCCTGAGTTCCATGCTCGTGCTCTCTCTCCTTCTGCTCCTGATTTGGACCTTGAGATTTCAGTCCTGTGCTCCAATTTGGGTCTCTGTCTCTGTCTCCTTTCATCGCTTGCTGAAGGTTAATATTCAGGAGGATGCCTATATGTTTTTCTTTGGGTTCTCCTTATTTAGCTTCTCTAGGATCACTAATTATAAGCTCAATGTCCTTGGTTTATGGCTAGAAACCAAATATGAGTGAGTACATCCCATGTTCCTCTTTTTGGGTCTGGCTTACCTCACTCAGGATAGTGTTTTCTATTTCCATCCATTTGTATGCAAAATTCATGAAGTCCTTGTTTTTTATTGCTGAGTAGTACTCTAATATGTATAAATTCCATACTTTCTTCATCCATTCTTCCATTGAAGGGCATCTAGGTTGTTTCCAGGTTCTGGCTATCACAAACAATGCTGCTATGAACATTGTAGAGCATATACTTTTGTTGTATGATAAGGCCTCTCTTGGATATATTCCCAAGAGTGGTATTGCTGGGTCCAAGGGTAAGTTGATCCCGAATTTCCTGAGAAACCGCCATACTGCCTTCCAAAGTGGTTGCACAAGTTTGCATTCCCACCAGCAATGGATGAGTGTACCCCTTTCTCCACAACCTCTCCAACAAAGGCTATCATTGGTATTTTTGATTTTAGCCATTCTGACAGGTGTAAGATGGTATCTTAAAGTTGTCTTGATTTGCATTTCCCTGATCGCTAAGGAAGTTGAGCATGACCTTAAGTGTCTTTTGGCCATTTGAAGTTCTTCTGTTGAGAATTCTCTGTTCAGCTCAATGCCCCATTTTATAATTGGGTTGATTAGCCTTTTACGGTCTAGTTTCTTGAGTTCTTTATATATTTTGGAGATCAGACCTTTGTCAGTTGCGGGGTTGGTGAAGATCTTCTCCCAGTTGGTGGGTTGCCTTTGTGTCTTAGTGACAGTGTCCTTTGCTTTACAGAAGCTTCTCAGTCTCAGGAGGTCCCATTTATTCAATGAGGTCCTTAATGTCTGTGCTGCTGGGGTTATACGTAAGAAGTGGTCTCCTGTGCCCATGTGTTGTAGAGTACTTCCCATTTTCTCTTCTATCAGGTTCACTGTGTTCAAACTGATATTGAGGTCTTTAATCCATTTGGACTTGAGTTTTGTGCATGGTGATAGATATGGATCTATTTTCATTCTTCTACAGGTTGACATCCAGTTTTGCCAGCACAATTTGTTGAAGATGCTCTCTTTTTTCCATTGTATACTTTTAGCTCCTTTATCGAAAATCAGGTGTTCATAGGTTTGTGGGTTAATGTCAGGGTCTTCTATTCGATTCCATTGGTCGACTTCTCTGTTTTTATGCCAATACCAAGCTGTTTTCAATACTGTAGCTCTGTAGTAGAGTTTGAAGTCAGGGATGGTAATGCCTCCAGACGATCCTTTGTTGTATAAGATTGTTTTGGCTATCCTGGGTTTTTTGTTTTTCCATATAAAGTTGATTATTGTCTTCTCCAGATCTGTGAAGAATTTTGATGGGATTTTGATGGGGATTGCATTGAATCTATAGATTGCTTTTGGTAGAATTGCCATTTTTACTATGTTGATCCTCCCAATCCAGGAGCAAGGAAGATCTTTCCATTTTCTGGTGTCCTCTTCAATTTCTTTCTTCAAAGACTTAAAGTTCTTGTCAAATAGATCTTTCACATCCTTGGTCAGAGTTACCCCAAGATATTTTATGCTATTTGTGGCTATCGTGAAAGGTGATGCTTCTCTAATTTCCCTCTCTGTTTCCTTATCCTTAGTGTATAGGAAGGCCACTGATTTTTTGGAGTTGATCTTGTATCCTGCCACATTACTAAAGGTGTTTATCAGCTGTAGGAGTTCTTTGGTAGAGTTTTTGGGGTCGCTTATGTATACTATCATATCATCTGCAAATAACGAGAGCTTAACTTCTTCTTTTCCGATACGAATCCCCTTGATCCCTTTATGTTGTCTTATTGCTATTGCTAGAACTTCAAGCACTATATTGAAGAGGTATGGAGAGAGTGGACAGCCTTGTCGTGTTCCTGATTTTAGTGGGATGGCTTTGAGTTTTTCTCCATTTAATTTAATGTTAGCTGACGGCTTGCTGTAAATAGCTTTTATTATATTTAGGTATGACCCTTGTATCCCTAATCTCTCCAAGACTTTTATCATAAAGGGGTGTTGAATTTTGTCAAATGCTTTTTCAGCATCTAAAGGTGTTGTGATTCCATTTGAATTTTAAGATTGCTATTTTCTATTGCCATTGGACTTGGATGGGGCTGCACTGATCTGTGCATTGCTTTTGGTGGTGGAGATATATCCCCAGTATTTATTCTGTGTGACTACCATCTTATTTTCTCAGAAGGAGCATAGGAGACGTCTGCTTGCTCACATTATTGATGTAATGAGTCTATCCATTCTCTGCGTTTTAGTCACTGCGGTGGCTGTTTTAACTCTTTTGTGGAGACCCACCACCTAGTTCTCAAATAACTGTCACAGAGTCTTATTCTTAGTTATGAATAGCCAGCCTTAGCTCAGCTTTTTCTTGTCAGGTTTTCTTAAATTATCCCAACTACTTTTTTCCTCTGGGCCTTTTTCTTTCTTTATTTCTGTATGCTTTTCTTTACTTCTTTCTCCATGGCTTGCTGTGTAGCTGGGTGGCTGCTCCCTGACCTCATCCTCTCCCTGTTCTCTGGCTCTTCTCCTTCCTCATTTCTCCTTCTGTTTATCTTCTCTGCCTGCCAGCCCTTGCTCCTGTCTTGCTATTGGATATTCAGTTCTTTATTAAACCATCAGGTGTTTTAAACAGGCAAAGAATCACATCTTCACAGAGTTCAACAAATGCAGCATAAACAAAAGCAACACACCTTAAAATAATATTCCTGACAGGTCGTTCTGAGAGGAAGGGACTCATGGCTCAGTCATAGTTTTACTTGTGTTTCTCTTTAACATACAGATTTGCTCACGGGTAATTTTTATCATTTAACTTTCAATTGACCTGTTTTTGTAAGGTCTCTTTGTGTCTCAAGGTACCCTGGACACATTCTATAACCCATGCTGATCTCACACTCATGATCCTCCTGAATGTGCCTCCCGAGTGCCAGCATTACAAGTGTGCACCACCATGCCTAGCTGCAGCCTATGTCTTTAAATCAGTGTAGTGTAGAGTATAACATAGAGAACATAAATTTACATTCTTTTCTTTGGGATATAATCTGCTAATCGTTATTACAATAATAAGTTTTTAAATTACATTTAATACGGTTGCTGATCTGTCTAGAATTGAATTTGCCATAATATTATTTTTTATTCCATCTGTTCTGTCTTCATGTTTTTTCTCTTTTAGATAAGTAAAATGCTTACTATTACATTTCATCTCTTCTAATGGCATTTTAAATGTTTATAGTATTTTGCTAACTGGTTTTCAGATTACGTGATGCATTTATTAATTTAACTCTTATGAGAAATTTACAGGTTCATGGATAATATGAAAATATTAAGAATATATTTGTACATGCTCTTCTATTGATGAGAAACACACCATGACCAAGGGAACTTATAGCTTGCAAAGGGATATGAGTCATTTATGGCAGAAAAGCATGGCAGCAAGTGGCAGCATGGTGTAGGCATGTGGGCAAGATCATGAAGATGAATGCTCACTTCTTGAACTACAAGCATGAAGCAGAGATTGTGAACTGGAGGTAGAGCAAAGCCCTGTCACATATTGCCTCCAGCAAGGCCATATCTCCTAAAGAGGACCACTAGGGGAAGACAGGAAATTCAAATGCTTGAGAATCCGGAGAAACACGTCTTACTTAAGCCACCACAATATTCTTCTATCGTTTTCAGGAACATTGCCATGCCTTTTATTTCTAAATGCTATGAATCTGTGAAGATATTGCTGTTAGTAACTGCCTTAGATAATAATAACTTTTCTTTACTGGAAGTTTCATAGTTGGTGGGAAGGAATCGGTGTGTACAGAGGACTGACCCTGCTTATGGGGACTTCCAAACACCAAGGATGTGAGCAACGTTTCTAAAACAAAAACACTCCACCCCCAAATCAAAGGGCTCTTTTCATCCACGTGCTTAAGATTTGGTTCACAGAAGGGCCTGATTCAGCCTCCAGTGTATTTCCTTAAGGTTTTTTAATTTTCAAAGTTCTTCAAATATGTTCAAAATTCCCTGCTATTTTAGTCTGCAACTTCATTCTCCTTTTTACCACTGAAACAATGTAACAATATGTGGAAGCTGTCAGTACTGTGTATAAATTATTTATTTTGTTCCCAAATAGTCCCAATCACATTGAACTTAGATAAAATATCACTGCTAGAGTTGCTGCTGGGATACAAGGCAACTTCAGAAAAAATCTTGGGTTTAGAGATATAGTTGGGGTGTTCAAAATACTGGCAGTCATCAGAATAATTATGTTACAATTGAATAAATAGAGGCTATGATTTTTATGATTAAAATAAAATAAATCAACATAAAATCCAAGGGTGTATAGTTAATATAACATTTTGAGAAATTTTATTCAGAATAGAAGGTGAGAAAGAAACAATAGTATATTTCTTATTAATGTCCACCTCTGGAAGCAAACACACAAGCACGTACAGAGGCAACCACATGCATATAATAGACAAAAACCACATAATCACATACATAGACACAAGCAACAACTACACACCCCAAAAGGCAAGAGCACACATACATACAGGCACATACAATTCACTCACACAGACATATGCCATTACGTGCAGTCACATAAACAAACTCATACATTCATACATATAATGCATATAATCACACCCTGATTTACACACAATTATATACAGACATACATGCTGATTTACACACATGCACACATAGATACATGCAAGCTGCATGATTAGACATGTAATCACATGTACATTTATACCTACATGTGCACACTCACACACAGGCATATGCAACCACACACACACACACACACACACACACACACACACTACAAACCATAGTTAGAAGAATTCTTCTTTCATCTTAACATTCTCAAATACTTCTTACATACTACTCCTTGAGATCACATCTAAGAATGCCTCTAAAGAAAATAAATGTTCATTTACAAATATGTACTTTGTGCATGTAAAAGATCAACGGCTCTTTTTACAAAAATATACAGAAGGTTAAAAGCAATGCATCCTCATGTCTCATGGGGGATTATCTGACAGTGTGATGTTTCTGTCAAATTTCAGGAAGGCTGAGTTTATAATGCAGTTATCAAGAACACTGAGCTGCATGTTGTATCCCACCTGGCCAATAAGTAACCAAGTTTGAGAAAAGGGTAGCCAGGCTTTGAGATGAGCAATCAGAGACCTTGAGAAAAAAGCCTGTTTGTAAATGGAAGCTGGAACTATGGCTAAATGCTAATGAACATTAAAAATTATAAGACTAAATATACTTAAAATAATTAAAATCAAGAGCCTGTGGCTGGACATATTATAGTCTCTAAGGAAGAATCTATAACTATTACTCAGCTAAATAAGCGTAGTATTAAACCAACCCTTAATAACTTCTTATCATTATACCCACAGGTCAATGCATCTTCAAGGCTCATCGGAGAAACTTCTGTTTGCAGCAGATGATGGTTAACTCAGAGACCCACAACTGGTCAAGCTGCAGAGAGTAAAAGACTGCACAATCTCAGCCCTAAATGGAGCATCTAGATCTTGTCATCTCCTCCTAAGACTGAAAAGGGGATGGGAAGGTGGTGAGATCCAGATGCAGAGATGACTGTAAGATAACTGCCCAGTGGATAGATTGGCACTGACTCATCTGGGAAGCTTGAGGTTGCTCTAGCCTGGTAAATTTGCCATAGGTACAGCAAGTGTTTCTCCACCTTCCTCACAGCCTAAGGTCATATGGCCTTCCTGCCTGCTGAAGACAACCAGTCAGTGAATAACACAGAACAAAACTGGGCTTGACACTGCTTCTCTAGCTCCACCCACCCATCATTCAGCAAGTCTTACTCTCAAATAGGAAAAAGTAACCCCAGGAGACACAATTTACCTGGTACCCTTAGTACCCTGAGGTGTTCAAGGCTTTTGTGCCTAGGGTACCTTGTTTCCATTCCTGTCCAATTTTCCTAACTGGAATCATTGATGACAAAGTCAGTGTTTCCTTATATTAGAAGAAAGCCTGTCAGGTGTAAAAAAAATAGCACTAATGTGTTCAGAGTCATTATAATGGAGGGAAGCACTTCAGTGAAGTGATGCTCATTAAAACAGGACTTGATTTTAAGTTTTCATTCTGGAACAGTGATGAGAGATTTTGGGAGCAAGTGGTCATGAGACTTCAATAATAGCTCTGTCCAGGCCAGAGCTAGCAATGCCCAGACACAGGCAAAAGGAGCCCAGGCCCATTCTGTTTTACATACAACATTTCATTTGACTCACACAAATATTTAAACACATAGGTATATGTACATATGTACACACTGTTTTCATAGAGAACACACACATGAACACATATAGAACAAAACTAGAATATCCTTTGAGATGACAAAACTAGCCAGACATGGTGGTTTATGCTTGAAAGCCGGGCACTCGGGAGACTGAGATAGGCAGACTACAGGCTCAGGCCCACCTTTGCTACACAGAGAGTGTGAGGCTGGCCTACGCCACACAATAAGTGCTTCTCTTGGAAAACACAAAAGCAAAAAAAAAAAAAAATAACGTTTAGAAAATTGTCTTTTGATTTTAAAATTTTCCATCTCAAAAATAAAGTAAGATTTAAAATACAATAAGTAATGGTTAGTGGAAAAAGTAGTAGGTGACTAAAATGGCCAAAGTGGATTTTTCTGGAGTGCATGGTTTGTTTTTATGTCATGTTGTTAGGGTCCATAAAGCTAATGGAATTCAAACACTCATCTTAGAAGAAGGGAGGCCAGCCAGCTTTGACAGGCACCTATTTGCTTGTCTCTAGTGATGACCAGATTGCTCGATCTCTTCTTGTTTGACTGCACTCAATTGTAAAATTTCAGCTCCAATACCATCCATTTGGTCAGAGGAATTATGTATACCACATAATGAAACTCAATTTTAAGAATTTAAAAAAATATTATCAAGCCAGGTATTGTGGCCCACATCTTTAATCTCAGCACTGGGAAGGCAGAAGCAGGTGGATTTCTGTGAGTTCAAAGTTAGCCTGGAAAACATAGTGAGTTCCAGGTCAGACAGGGCTACACAGTGAGACCTTATCTTTAAAAAGAAGAAAAAGTAACACACACACACACACACACACACACACACACACAGCTCTTTTTATCTATGTCTCCAAGATAAAAGTCACTCATCTAATTCTACGTATGAACTCAAAATGACTCAAAATGTATCTTTGTGCATCCATGTGGCATAATCATGCCAGTCAAAACAAACTACAGTTCTTTTTTCATTAAAGACATTTTTATGCAATGTATTTTGGACATGCTACCCTTCATGCAACTTCTCCCAGATCCTCCCTGCTTTCCCGTGTGTTCAACTTGATGTTCTTTTTTCTCTTAAAAACAAACAACAAACAAAAACAAAGTAAAAAAAGACCTACAAGACCAAAAGTAAAAATTAACAAGTTGAAAAACAATCAGACAAACAAAACAAAATAAAACAAAAACCTTTGGCAGACTACTCTTGGACACAAGGCCTTATGGTTAGTATACTCAGGAACACTCAATTGGAAAAAACTGATTTTTCCTTTGTCAGTGAGCATCAATTGCAAATAGCTTTTTGGTTAGGGATGGGAGCCCATGTGCACCTCCTCCTTTCAGTACTGGAACCCAGTCTGGTTTAAATCTGTACAGGTTTTGTGTATGTTGCCACAGTCTCTGAGTTCATGTTTTTATCAGACCTGTTGTGCCTGGAAGACACTGTTACCATAAAGTTACCTACTTCCTCTGGCTCTTACAATTTTGTCTCCTGCACAGATTCCTGAGTCTTGGAGAGAAGTTTAATGATGATGGAGGAAGGTCATTGGTTGAATAAAAAAAAAACTGCTTGGCCCTCATTGGCTAGACGATAGGTGGGAGGAGTAAACAGAACAGAAAGCTGGGAGGAAGAGGAAGTGAGCTCAGACTCCACAGCTCTCCTCTCGGGAGCAGACGCCTCAGAGAGACGCCATGCCCCAGCTCCGACCAAGGATGGACTTAGGCTAGAATCTTCCCGGTAAGACCGGTGCTCACAGATTATTAGAGATGGGTTGATCGGGATATCAGAATTAGCCAGTAAGGGCTAGAGCTAAAGGGCCAAGCAGTGATTAAAAGAATACAGTGTCCGTGTAATTATTTCAGGGCATAAGCTAGCCGAGCAGGCGGCTGGGGTGTTGGGGACGCAGCCCCGCCGCCGCTCCGTATTACTACATAATGAAAACTTCCCATGTAAGATTGAGTGCTCCAAGGTCTCCCACTCTCTGAACAGCATACAGTTGTGGGTCTCTGTTAACTTCAGTCTTCTAAGTGTTCCTCCTCCTCCTCCTCCTCTTCCTCCTCCACTTCCTCCTCCTCCTCCTCCTTCTCTTCTTCTTCTTCTTCTTCTTCTTCTTCTTCTTCTTCTTCTTCTTCTTCTTCTTCTTCTTTCTAGACAAGTTTTCTCTGTGGCTTTGGAGACTGTCTTGGAACTTGCACTGTAGAACTCGAACTCATAGATCTGCCTCTCTCTGTCTTCCAAGTGCTGGGATTAAAGGCTTGTGCCCCCACCGCACAGCCTAAGCACTGTTCTTATACATGGTTTGAGGAGCTGTGGTTAATTTTTTAAAATGAGATATTAGTGAAACCTGGTTACAATACTTGTCTGAGTCACTAATTGTTTTGGCAAAGCTCACCAAATTAAAATGTCTCTGGATCCATAAATTCCTTTTTATAAAACACATCACATACCTGAAAAGTGTTGACAGTTTCCTCGAGATGTAGGACTGTTGCTTCTTGGATTTCAGTTTTTTACTTAGCATCATTTTTCTTATCTTTATCATCACTGCTAATGATAACCCCGTTTCCTGTCTTGAATGCCTCCTGTGCTTAAAGATAGTGACAGTGAGGACTTTCTGAATTTCTGGTTACCAGAATAAACTCAGACATTGGAGATAAATTTCGAAGAGAGAAAGCAAGGAATGTCTTAATCGTGTGTCCCTGGAAGCAGTTATTAACATGCTTCCCCTTCCAGTGCTTCCAAGGCAGCTTGTTAAGCATAGTTCTTGAAGACACTGGCCTCTGATGAAAGCCAATTTCTGTTAGCCAGTTTAAAACAGAAGGAAAACTGTGGAATGGCAGTGCATGCCTTTAATTTCAGCACTCGAGAGGCAGAGGCAGGCAGATCTTTGTGTTTGTGAGTTCAAGGCCAGGCTTGTCTACAGAAATAGTCCAAGACAGCCAGGGCTACTCTGAAAGACCCTGTCTTGAAACAAACAAACAAATAGAAGGGAAGTTTAAACCGATATTACTGTTTTTTCCCTGGAGTTGTGCCTGGTATGTCAAGTACTTTCTAGATGCCTCATTTACACGGAAGAATGGACAGTTACTCCCAATCTGTGTGCACTGGCAGCTGGTTTTGTATTTTGCACTGTAAGTATACTATGGGGAAAAAATTAACCAGACTCAGACTTGGTTCAATGAACACCTAAAGCAAATGACTGAAATATTTCAAAATAATAGGATATTTTGGATTGTGGCAAGTGGGGCTTTCTTTTCATTCTCCATTGATTTTTATTACCAAATAGTATGGATAATGATAAAATACTCTGGACTTGGAGAAATTCAGACCAACACCTGCTGGTCAGTGATGATGGACTGTAGGAAATCCAATACCCACCAATGAGAAGGACAAGGGTCACTGGTGAAATGATGTCATACATAAAGCAGAGGCCATGCCTCCTGGACACACCTGGCCCAGTTATATCTGAGAAAGTTGTGGTTGCCTAAGTAGTAGTACCTAGGGGTTTAAGGGTTTGAAAACAAAACAAAACAAAGCAAAAAAAAAACAAAACAACAACAACAAAAAAAAACAACCTAGCAATTTAGAGCAAGAACAGGGTCACGGGAGGGGGAGGGGGGCTAGAGCTTCGGTTAACCGACTTGATTTATAACAATGGGAGAAGCTTCTGTAGTCTTGAGTTACTGCGTGGGGCTTTGCAGCCATCCTTACAATGCAAACGGTGGCAGGTGACAGAGAACAGAACAAAGCATCTGGTGCCATGTGAAGGCAGTGCTGCCGGAAGGTGAAATCTTATCACCTTAATTAAAAAGAGTCAGGCTAGGGATAGAAAATGTAGACATGCTCAGTACAGTAGGCAAGAAAAAACAAATCCTGAGGCTGTATTTGGTAATATTCCTTTCTTCAGATAATTGCCATTTGGCTCCTAGTCTTTCAAATACCAGGAACCTACTTCATTGACTCTTTAATTTGGGGATAGAGCATTGTGCATTACAGCTGATAAAGTATTGCTGGGCTCATGACAACAAGATTTCCCCAAAAGCAGTTTGAATGAATAAAATATGAAAAGAAATTATAGCATCTTTAATACCTGCCAACAGCATGGTGATTTTAAAAAAAATAATCATCACTTTTTTTCTTGACATCCTGTCTGAGTGGCTGTCCTTTTGCACACACATGGTAATATCCAAGGTCCCAAATGGGTTTATGGTGACTTTAGAAGGTTCTTGTACATATATGCTGTAAGCCACAGTTACACTGGGATTTGTCATCTGAATGTTATAATTGCCTACCAGGAAATGCTGAGCCTTCCATTTCTCTTTTCACAGAGATTTGAAGTCATCTTTTCTGTATTTTGTAATCATATGAAGGGAAACACATTTGCTAAAATAACTGGAGTTATTGGTACAATTTATAATTTTGGTGACATACAATTTTCCAGTCAAAATAAATTGTGGCTATTTTATATTTCAATTATTTCTCTTTTCCAAGAAAAAAGAAAATTATTTTATCTTATAGGCTTTAGCCAGCACTTTTCTAAATCAGTGAGAAAAGAAGCCAGAAAAACCAAAGGTTTGTGGCAAAGTAGTGGACCAAATTTCAGCTCAAAGCTCAAAGATCAACAAGTGTTGATCTCTACTTAGTTGTAAACTACAGATTAGTGATGCCACCTATACTTATCTGTCAAGGTTTTTATAGAGCCCACTAGGAGAAAATAAAAAATGTGCAAAATTATCTTGAAAATTTTAATACTGCATCCTCATAAAGAGTAAAACCATGAAATCAGATGTTTTAGTTTAGAGTATTTATGCTAATTTCCTTGATTCCTAATACCAGCAATGCCTGTATCATCTCTGTCACCAAAGAGGGCATGGTATCAGCTTGCCCAGGCTGTGAACTACCAGCCTGTTTCCTGGGCATGTGGTTAATCACATGTTGGAGGCATCATTTCTGAAAGCTAAAACTATCAGTCCAAAGAGGACTTTAACAATATTGAAAATTAATTGACTTCAACATAATGACATGAAACTATTGACTCATTTCCCAGAATGCAATCACAGCAGTTAGACTTTGGCAGACTATTCTAATCTAAGTTCCCATCCTGGCAATAGATTCCTTTTTGAAATGGAAGTGTACAAATTGTGTGATTCATGTATTAGTCATAGTTATTGTAGAATGGGCACTTCAGAATTTTAGAACCTGGGTGAAAATGACACAGATTGAAACACATAATTTTTTTGAACCCAGTAAGTTTTTAAGAGAAGCTTAATGATCATCAATTTGAACATTCTAAATATACCCAAACAAGTACAAATGTAGGCTCTGTCTATCATCACCACCATTAAGATAAGAAATCTTATCACCTCCCCCAAACACCCTTCCATTCCTTTTCTATAGCTCATTCCCAAGCCTCTGACCCAAATAAACATCAAAATATAACCTGAATCCAATGTTAAATGAAATTTAGAATGATAATCAATGTGTTGATTTTGTAGTATAGTTGAAAAGAGATTTTCTTATGTTGCTGCAAAACTCAGCTCTATCCGTTTGATTATAAGGAAATGACAGGTTATTTTTACCTTTAACCTGCTGATGCAAATCTGAATGTGATTCACATGTTCAGCTGTGGGAGAACTACTGTTTTCAGGCATAGGTTTGTTTTTCTGTTTCTCTTAACTGTTTATGGATAGGATGTCCTGGGCCAAATGAAAACTACATGCTCTTATGCAAACTGATACCTTTTCTCTTTTCACCCCAGTGTGAGAATTGACATGTTTTCTGTGTGTTCATGAGGTCTCTCTTAGTGACAAATTATTGTGATTTGAGGATTCAGTGCTTGGTGATGAATCTCCTTAGCATCTCTCCAGTTGGGGGTCATTTATACACCTTTTGTTAGGCCTATTTAAACTTACTGCTTTTTTGTTTGTTTTTTAGTTTGACTCTTACCATTGGGTTTTAATAAAGTTTTATGCAGTCTTTATGTAGTCATTTGTCAGATTCTTTCCCCTACTCTCTTTCTCTCCCTCTGTTTTTCTTTCTTTCACACCCATAAACTCGCACCTATGCCTAAGAACATGCAACAAAACTAAGAAGCCCCAAGCAGTACTACCAAAGCCATGAGTCAGTGTGGATGGAAGTTTCCTGAAGCATGAGTGGAGGAAAGGAGCCTTTTCAGGTCTTTATCATCACTATTCTGCAGACAACCTTGCTCCCCAGCTCAGATGACTCATCAGTCCTGGAGACACAGGGAGAAGAACAACGTGGTGCATGTGGTGACCTCAATGAGAATCACAAGGCTGGAGCTGAGTGACTTACAGCACAGCAAGGAACTGTATGGTGGACATAGGGGAGAAGAATGTCTGAGGAGTCACTATGAATCAGGAATTGGCTAAGACAATCCAGTTCCTTCTAGAAATGCCAAGTCAGAGGGCCTAGGCAGTGTCCATCCTGACATTCAAGTAAATATGAGACTGAGGCTACAGGGCATGAGTCAGTCAGGATGATAGGTGACCCATATCACCATGCTCATCAGATTTACAGACGGTTCCCTACCAGCTTGTACTTATGATGTCTTTGGCTTCCTTCGGTCAACTGAGGAGAAGGGAAAGATTGAATCTCGGTTTAAAGATATAGCTGTTTTGGGCTGGAGAGATGGTTCAGAGGTTAAGAGTATTGACTCTTCTTCCAGAGGACCCGGGCTTTAATTCCCAGCATCCTCATGGCAGCTCATAACTGTCTGTAACTCCGGTTCCAGGGAACCCTGACACCCATGACAAAATACCAATAAACAAGCCGGGCAGTGGTGGCGCACGCCTTTAATCCCAGCACTCAGGAGGCAGAGGCAGGTGGATCTCTGGGAGTTTGAGGCCAGACTGGTCTACAAGAGCTAGTTCCAGGACAGGCTCCAAAAGCTACGGAGAAACCCTGTCTCAAAAAATCAAAAAAAAAAAAAAACAAAATACCAATGAACATAAAATAAAATAACGTATTTTTAAAAAAGAATATAGCTGCTTTACAGTCACATACCATATTATCTGTAAAAACAAGAAGAAAGGAGGCAGGAAATTCTTCTGATTAGCAGAGAAATGGAAGCAGGGCCCCGGGCCATCTACCTGTATGGAAAGTAGGGCAGCCATAGCTCCGCAGGCTGGAGAGCGTCTCTTCAGGCAGCTCAGTTGCCCTGAGTCTTTGTTAGACAGCTAGATTAGTCTATGTACCCGGACTTGTCTGAAAGTATCTCTCAACTGTTCTTAGTGTCTGCCTATAAGTTGCCTTTGGACCTGATGGCCTCTTGGTCCTGCTTTTTTTTTTTTCTATTTCCCTCTTTTTCTGCTTTATATCTTGCATCCAGAGCTTGGAAACTCTTCTCTCCCCATAATTGTATTCATTTTTTATGAGTTTCATCTTCTTTATTGCTTCTCATTTGTATGATGTCTGAGTAAGGTATTCAGCATGCTGCATGAACTGTAAATCCTTCTGAAGATATCAGGCCTTAACCTCATTCCTGGACACTTTCTCACCCCCTCACCCTTTATTTTACTGTTATGTATTTAATGATAGGTTTTGTAAATATTTCTGTTACTGGTAGTTAGGGGTCAAGGTCAAGTGTTTTTCAATTTGTAAATCTTATTCAAATGATCAAAATACTGTAAAAGAGAGACGTAAGCCATGTGAAAGAAGATCCTCAAGAGCTCAATTACAGTTTAGGGTTCCCCTTTTTCCCCAATATAATATTTTTATTGATTATTTTGGAATTGCACATTATGTGCCCTGATCACACTTATTTTCCAGTCCTCTCAAGTGTGCCCCTGACTCTTGCAACCTCCTCCAACAAATAAGAAAATAAGAAACAAAGCAAGCAAGCAAACAATAAAAAAGTCTAATTTGCATTGTCCAAGTACTCAGTGAAGCATGGTCAGACCCCCAATGGCTAGTCCCTTCCCCACCAGCACCAGCAACCCTACCAGAAGCCATCAGTTGTTGAAATAAGAGCGGTGGGCTATGTCCCCGGCACCCGGCCACCTGCACGGCTAGCTTTACCCGAAATAATTACATGGAAACTGTATTCTTTTAAACACCGCTTGGCCCATTAGTTCCAGCCTTTTCTCGGCTAACTCTCGCACCTGGACTAGCCCATTTCTAATAATCTGTGTAGCCCATGAGCTGGCTTACCAGAGAAGATCTTAACCTGCATCTGTCTGGAGTGGGAGAATCATGGCGACTCCTTGACTCAGCTTCTTTCTCCCAGCATTCTGTTCTGTTTACTCCGCCTGCCTAAGGGTTGGCCTATCAAATGGGTTTAGGCAGTTTCTTTATTAATAAGAAATCACTCCCACATCAATCAGTTGTAGAGAGCTACACTTCAGCATCCTTCTTACAATTTTTAAGAGTACTCTTTGATGGCTTTCTGTCTATGCTTTTTTTTTTTGGCAAATGTATTGTGAATGTGTAAATAGAAACCATCTAAGTTTGATGAGTTTTAGGAAAGGAAAGACATATTACACTGTCAGGGTTGAGAGTGCTTGCAGCTCAGTTTAGGTTGGAGTCCCAGGTTGCTAAAGGGTTGCTAGGTGCATTGTTCAGAAAGGGTTGTGAGTATATAGTACATGGAGATAAGGATTCTAGGCTGCCAAGTGTGCTGTTCAGAGGGGGTGGCATCGTTAGCCCACACAAGGGACCCCAGGTTGAAAGGTATTCCCAGGCAAGCATGGCTCAAATTTATTTATTATTTCAACTGTTTTTGGGGGAATTCTCCTAGACTTTGGAATGTCCACAGTGAGGGCTAACAGATAATTTCAAATCCAATTGTGAAGCACTGCAAAAGTTTTTGTCTAGAGGCAACTAAAACAATTGCTTCCGTGTCAGAGAGGCTGGAATATGAAAACCTTCCTTGAGTAGGTATACTCTAGTGTCTTTATTAATAAATATGTGTATTATCATCTTGTTTTTTGTGATTTTCAAGGTTTACTTATTATTTTAATAAATAATTGCATAGTGATGCTATTAATCTAAAGGTTATTATTTTTCAAATTACTTTCCTCAAAGTTTCTGAAAAAAATATTTATTTTAAAGTTTTGATTACATTTATTTTGTGAGAGGGCATATATGTGGTATAATATATGTGTAGACTTCAGATGATAGCTTTAAAAAATTGGCTCTTTCTTTCCACCATGCAAGTCCTGAGATATATGTAGGTCATCATTTGGTGGCAAGCACCGTCCTCACTGAACCATGTCTTGGGTCCATATATAGCTCTTTAAACAGCTATTTTTTCTCACTTTTTTTCCTCAAGTACTTTTGGGTAAGTTTTTTTAGTCTTATTTTAGGTTATCTTGGAAAGTGATGATTGTCTTGTAGTTGCAACAGAGATTCTGTTACTTTTTTCTCATTTGGAAATATCTTCTGGCCAGTGTTGGAATGCTATGATCTAAGCATACTCAGATTTGTGAGTTATGCTTGTATTTTCTTATTACCTTTATAAAATTAAGCATTCAACTCATTTTTTATCTTGAATTTTATTTGGTTCATCATACATCTTGCCATTTTGATATTGTCTTAAAATGCTTTATCTCTTCTGTTGTTTTCATCAATTTCCCTGTGTCATTTCAGTTTTGTCTTTCATTTATGGAAGACATAATTTCTAAAGCCTGTTTGATAGCCTTTTCTTTTCATTACTAACATAAATATATGTACATTTATTTATGTCATACTCATCAGATTAGTTTTGCATTGATCTTAACCTCAAGTTTTTTTTAAGTTTCTTGTAATAACAGCACATATTGTTCCGAGTTTTATATCTTCCAGATATCTTCAAGGTCTACATCCTACATTAGTTATAGCAGTGATTGTTTTAATGTCTGGCTGTAAATTCCATTTTTCTAATTCTAACCTGAATCATTTTGATATATTTGGTCTTTTATCCTTTGGGGGGAGACCGCTTTCCTCAACTTCCTCTGCCTACTTCTGATTTAATAGTTCTCACTGAGAACTGTCTGCTATTGGTGTTCTTTGTGGAGCAGATAGCTTATCTATCAGGTGGTGGATGACAGCTTCTTCACCAGCATCCTG
Source organism: Microtus pennsylvanicus (assembly GCF_037038515.1). Classification (NCBI taxonomy): domain Eukaryota; kingdom Metazoa; phylum Chordata; class Mammalia; order Rodentia; family Cricetidae; genus Microtus; species Microtus pennsylvanicus. Next base: position 128,770,030 of record NC_134584.1, on the reverse strand, counting down.
TGTTCTGAAGCCCTTTCCATGGTTTATCCAACATTTCCCACACATTAAGAAAGCTCCCTGTTTATTCCAGCTATGAGTTTTGTTTGTTTGCTTATTTATTTCTGGACTTGTGTACACTATAAGCTTTTACTTGTCATTTGTTTTTTTTTAGGATATGATGGTTTTATGATCTAAATAAGTATAATTTTTCAGAGTGTTGGGACAGATTTTTATAGGCTTCTCTCTAAGGGAGGATAGTCTTGTGAGTAGTGACCAAGAACAGACTGCTCACCATTTCCTAACCATTCAGTGCCAAAATGCCTCCCAGCTCTGAATTGTCAGTGGAGAGCTCACCTTATTTTTACTAATAATTAAGTATGAATAAGCCCTGCACACAGCCATAAAAGTTGGTGATATTTCTGGAAGACATCCTTCAGGTGATGCTGTGGGATGGAGTCTAGGTTACACACAAGGAAGGGCTCATTTCTTCACATGAACTGATTTTAAAATCAACAGTCACCACAGGACACTGCTACAAACTCTTTGTCTAAGCCTTTATCCATGAACATTGCTTTCCTATGTCATATGGTAGAGAAGAATCACAGGGAGACTGGAGGTGTTTATATAGGTAAAGGTAGGATGGGATACTATTGAGTGCTTACTGCACTCTCTGCTTAACTGTATGTGTGAGGCCTAAGCACAGTGAATTGTTGCATCCTCCCACTGTTAAGTAAGGAAACTCAGTGTGAGAGGTGAAGTCAGTAGACTCAACATACTTGATGATCACACTGACATCTACAGTCATATTCTTGATAGTATATTTTCTAGTATGTCTGCTAAGTTTCTAAAATCTGTTTAGAACCATATGTGAGACATTCACCTTTACATATTGATTCAGGAAATGCTGAATGTGATATTCTTCTTGCCGAAGAGGAGTAAAATCTTCACGATATTAAAACATGCATCTGGGAAGCCAGGTGGAAATACAGGTACTTTTGTGCCTCAGTCAACAGGAATACAGGGACATTGCATCTCATCTAATTGTGGTTTTCTAAATGTAATCTGCTCAGTCTTTTTCTAACTTCTGGCTACACTTGTCTGTAGCTTGTGGGCTACTGCCTTCAGTCTTCACACCCCATGCTGTTAGCGATTCTGATGGAGATTTTCACTTCTCAAGCACTAAATTGTGCTAATCTGTGAAATAATAGAATGTGCTAAGTGGCACACAGCATGGTGTTTCACATAATTCTTTTAAATGCTTCATGTCTTTGACAAATATTAATGGAACACTTATGTTCCCCATTAGGGTTTTTTCCAGCTTTTTATAAACTTGGGACTGTAGCTTCCCAGGAAGGGTCTTTGGGACCCATTTTCAGAAGCAGCTGGCACTGAAGAAAACACTATAACAAAAATGCTATGTGCTTCTAAAAATAAGAATAGGTTGCTAGGTATGGTAGCATACGCCTTTAATCTCAAACCTTGGTAGGCAGAGGAAGCCTACGTAGACCAGGCTTATCTTGTCTATACAGTGAGTTCCAGGCCAGCTGGGGTTACAAAGTGAGTCTGTCTAAAATAAATGAACAGCGAGTAGAGAGGCCTTAGCCCTCATCAGCTCTGGAGTCTCCTGTGTGTGTGTGAATTGTAACAGAAATGTACAAGACAGCCTCCCGCACGCACCAAAGTCCCTAGATGCTTGTTGCTGCAATGGTTGATTGCCATGGTCAACCCCACTCTATTTGGAGTCACACAGAAGACTTAGTGACCATTTCTTATGATTAGGTTAGAGTGGGGGAAAAAAAACTCCTGTCAAGAGAATAAAATCTGACTTCTCTTCCTGTTGCCTTCTGATCAAGATGTAGCCAGCACCATATCTGCCTGCACGCTGCCATGTTTCCCGCGATGATGATAACAGACTGATTCTCTGAAACTGTAAGTGAACCACCCCAATTAAATGTTTTGAGAGAGAGACAGAGACAGAGACAGAGAAAGACAGAGAGAGAATCCCTGGCCTGGCTTGGGTAGAAACTAAACATTGCAGTTTGGCTGGGTTAATTGCCTAGTGGGTTCCCCTTCAGCCATGCTAAAGAGATATTTGGAATAACTAACTAGTCCTTTAATGAGATACTGTGCTTCTCCCCAGAACACCACACTCCAGTAATGAAGTTTCTAGGCCACAGCAATGTGGCTTTTCTGAATTATTCAGGACAGCATAGCCCTTCTTTTTTATCCTTTCTATCTCTTTTCTAAGCATGTTTTCCAGCAGTTTGTGCTTTCTTGCCAGCATTTTGGACTTACTCTTTCTCTAAAACGTGTCCTGCTCACCATGTGTTTGACCTCCAGTTTAAATGGCATGACCTCTTCCCTTCTCTCCTCCATTCATCTCCCCTGGGCAGCTGCTGAGGTTTATATTCTGCCTGCCCTAGGTTTTTTTTTTTTTTAACTTCTATTAAATTTATACTTGTGTTTCCATTCAGGCCAATTCTTAAATTTTTTATTAATGGGATTAAAACCACAAAGGTGACCCAAATTTCCCATGTATCAATTATATTAACCTGCTGTACCACCATAACTAAAATAATTTACATTTTTGTCCCAATGGGTGTGGGCAGTACAGAGTTCTACCTCAGTATCTATTGTGGATCATCTTCCTTTCTAATCACACAACTTCAGAGGAATATGGACAACCACTGTTAATGACCACTGGCCATGGAACAGTGTCTTAGAGTTTCTATTGTGGTGAAGAGACACCATGACCATAGCAACTCTTATAATGAAAAACATTTAATTGGGGTGACTTGCTTACAGTTTAGAGGTTTAGTTCATTATCATGGTGGGAAACATGGCAACGTGCAGGCAGATGTGGTGCTGGAGCTAAGAGTCCTACATCTTGATTGACAAGCAATAGAAAGTAGTGTAAGACTCTGGGTGTGGCTTGAACATATATGAGACTCCAAGCTCTGCCTTCACGGTGACATACTTCCTCCAACAAGATATACCTACTCCAACAAGCTATACCTCCTAAAAATGTCTCTCTCTGTAGGCTTATGGGAGTCAATTACATTCAAACTACCACAAAGAGTAAAGCAGATGTCTGATAACTGTCTTAGTAAGAGTGAGTGAAATTCAAGTGTTGGGGTAACCTATAACAATGTAGCCAGACAAACTGCAAAACAAACTTTGTTATCTAGTGACAAAGACAGTGCTGAAGAGTTAATCTTTATGGAAAACATGTGAATATGAAAGTATTTCTTCATCCCAGTTTTAGAGTTTTACAGTGATGAGATAAATGATTGTTTTCAGTAATTACAGTCCCACAACTCAATGAGGGTGAATAGTGACCTTCACATGTCCTGGTTGCGTCAGCACAGATTCAGAAGGAAATGAATAACAATGAGAATATGGGGTGTGAGACACTACTGTAGTGAGAGAAGCTGTTTCCTTTCTCAAATTGAGATGATCCTTGGAAATCTAGACTTTACTTTGCAAGTGGCCTGTGGTTTTAATGTTCTTTAAGCCATGGGTAGAGAGATGCTCTTGATAAGCCTTGGTAAATACCTTGGAAAAATTTTAGGCAAATTTATATTTTCATTTAAACAGTCAGATGAAATCAGTATATATTCAAATAAAGGTTTGAATGATTTTCAATGTACTCTTATTCCCTTCTTCCTTGAACAGTATTTGAAAATCTATTGACTTCTTCTGTTGAGACACACTGGGCATTAAAAAAAAAGTCAAAGGACTTATATGGAAATATAACTGCATCCAATTTCCCAAATAACTTTATCCCTTTTATTCCCTCCTTTAAGTTTTCATTTCTTCTTAAGTCCACCCCCTCTTCCCTACTTATCACTCACTAAAGAGCCCCTTAGTTGCTGACCAAAATAAACACAACTCTAAAGGGTGTTTAAAGAAGCTAAAACAAAAAAAGACATAATAGTCTAAGCACACCTTTCCCTAACAAGCAGGAAGTTACTGACATGTGCTGCACTATGAAGCATTTTGTAAAGGCCCATGGAGAGCTCAAGTGGCCTCTGTTCTCTATGTCTGTAGCAGTCTTCATCCCGTGTTCTCTAAAGAGAAGGATGGAACCACAGTGGATTAGTCAATCAAAATTTAATGAGAGCAAACAAGGAAGCAAGAAGCACTCTTTCAATAAAAAGATTTACTTTATTTTATGTGTATGGGTGTTTTGACTGAAGTTTGTATGTGCACCATGTGCATGCCTGAATCCTAAGGAACTCAGAAGTGGGTATTGGATGCCTTAGAGCTGAGTTATAGGTAGTTGTTACATGCCCTTGAGTGTTGGGTATTGAACCATCTCTCCAGCCTAAGAACACACTCTAGACAAGGATCAGAGTACAGCAGCAGTGGTCTGGACTCAGGAAGGCATGGGCTTATCTTTCTCCTATTTCTTCCCTGTGCCCTACTAGAGTGGACACATCTTAGAAGGAGGCATGCTTTTCTTAGGAGCCCATTTTACAGAGAATTCAACCTAATTAAATGGGTAAGATGTAAGAACGTTTAACAAACCCTAAAGTTGGGACAGTTATTGGAGTAAAGGCAACAAAATTCTGTACATGTTTCCCTGGGGAAGATTTCATAAAGTTATTTAAGTAGAGCTACTTTCTGTGGACCACTGTCATCATTGCCCCTTTTGGGATCTTGGGCTGGCCATCTGGAATCCACCACTGCCATCATCTTTTATCCTAAAAAAAGAAGTTACTGGTTGATGTATGTGTGCGTGCGTGTGTGTGTGTGTGTGTGTGTGAGAGAGAGAGAGAGAGAGAGACAGACAGAGACAGAGACAGAGGGAAAGAGAGAGAGAGAGAGACAGAGCAGAGGTCATCTGGTGTCTTCCTCCACAGTGCCCCACATTATTCTCTTGAGACAGGGTCTCTCATTGAACTTGTGGCTTGCAGGTTTTCATGCAATATAACAGGCCATGAACTCTGATGATTCTCTTCATTCCCTGACACCCAATGCTGGTATCACAGGCACATGTGATGCAGGGAATCAGATTCTCATGTTTGCTTAGCAAATTCTCTTATCCATCCAGCCATCTCTCCAGCCCCCAATGATATTGTTAAAAGGAAAATTTGTAGCGGTAACAGGAAAAAATGCTTACATCTATATTCTTTCACATAAACATACATGTATGTGTGCTGATACACACACACACACACACACACACATCTAAAGCCATATTTCACCAAGTATACCACAAATGGAAAGAAACTTGGAAATTGGAGCGTGGAAAGTAATGGAATTCCTGTTTTATCTAATTGTGTACTTATCAGCCCGAGTAGAAAAATGTCTGTGTATACTTCAAGAATTCCTTTGAGGTTATCAGATTGATTCAAGTGTGTGGTGTACAGTGTCCACCTGCTTGGATTTGCCTTCATTGCTTGAGAAGAAGTAGTGTCTCAATATCAAGCAGTCCCCTGTGACAAATGCCTCTTAGGAGAATCACAGTGTACTATACAGACAGAAGTGAGTCTATAAAATGACTTCTGACATCACACTTCTCAGCCAATACAGAACTCCAAAAGGAACTGCCAAGTGTTCCAATTATAGACTTGTCATTCTATAGCTGATCAGTTTAGAGCAAACAGCTGGGCTTTTTTTTTTCACTGCACAGACAGAAGGAAGGTTTCTCAAATGTCCAACATCTGATGCCAGTTTAAAGCTGCAACACATGTAACACAATACTGCCTGATAATGGTGATATTTTAGTTCAATATTTCCACTTTTAAAGGTTTCCTCATAATAGCTTAATTTTGTATATATACCTTTCATTTTCGTCTCATCTAAAAATTGGCTAATGTCTGTATTTGCTCCAATATATACATTTCCAATGGAATTCCACATGAAATGCCAACTCTGAGTCTCAGTTTTTCCTTAGCCAGCAAATACCTCAACCTTGTTATTCTTTGCCAAGTCCCAGTCTTGGAACATTTACACTTAAAAACAAATAGAACAGACAAACTTATTCAAACTCTCAGAGTGTGGGGCCTGCATCTCAGCAGAGGCTTTATCTAAAACCATCCAGTTTCTTAGGCTGTTGAGAAATGACCAGAGGGCCCAATTAGCTGCTGTGCAATTGAGTCTCCTTGATGCTTTGTCAATAATTTATAAAATGGAGAGGGTAGGAGGGGTCATTGCCACTGAGAGGAAGTTAAAATTAAAACACGTCTTACATATTTTGCTCTAGAAAACAAGAGGACTCTTTTTTCAGGGATTTTTTTCTTGTAAAATAGTTGAGTTATGGTTTATCAATAGTCAACAATAGTGTGACTGCTATTTGCTTTTGAATACCATCTTTCTTACCCATCTTTGATTTCAAATGCTTGGTAGATGAAGTAAATACAGTGCTTCAATTCTTTTTGAGGGGGATCTGTTGTCATTTTTTTATATGCCTGGAAGCCCCTGATTCCCATCATGTCATTTCCTGAAAGAGAAGTAAAACTCTATTGTTTTTTGTTCAGGCAGTTAGTTATATGAAGATGCTCAACAGATAATATTCATTCAGTACCTCTGGATATGTGGTACCAGATGGCTCCAGACTGTGTGTTATAACCTAGATGGGAATATGGCTTCTTTATCCCATGTTCTCTTTCTCTCTCTTTATATATATAGTATTCTAAATGTGGGATTGTTATCCATAAGACTAAATTTCTATTCTGTTCTCAAATTTGAGAGAGAGATTACATGAGGCTCAGATTCAGCAAGTTCGTAAGAGGCAAAATGGTCTGTCTAGGGACAGAGAGCTTGGTAACAGCCAGGCCTGGTGACAAAGTGCATCGAGGTTTTTTTTGTTGTTGTTGTTGTTTGTTTGTTTTTGCTTTTGTTTTTTGTGACTTTGGGTTTAGGAATTTCGGATAATGAGAATGTAGGGCCATTAAAACTCAAATTAACAAGTGACAGAGACTGATAAATGCAAGAATGGTGAATAGAGAGCAGAAATGAAACAGTAAATAGTTCATGTCCAATCGATCAGCCATTCACTTTTGCTTAACAATGAGTAGCCTGCAAAGAGGCACCTAAAATTCACATGCATCTAAATTTTTAAAAGTTTTTTCTTTCCGTGTGCATCTTTCTGTGTGTGTGTGTGTGCACGTGTGCGTGTGTGTATGTCTATGGTAGATGTGCATATTTGTTTGCCTGGGCACATGGGTGGCTGTATGTGCATGTGTGTGTCTGAACACGGAGGTTATGGCCAGGCAACAGTTATCCTTCACTGTTGCTCTCCACCTTGTTTCTTGATGCATGGTCTCTCACTGATCCCAGAACTGACCTGTTGGCCGTGATATCTATCTCTCTTCTTCCCCAGAGTTACAGATTATAGTAGTACGTTGACATTGGGACCACCAGTCCACAAACAATGACATATGGAGACTTACTGTTGGTTATAAAAGTTCAGCCTTAGCTTAGGCTTGTTTCTAACTTATATTATAACTTAAATTAACACATATTTTTAAATCTACATTCTTCCATGAGGCTCATTACCTCATCTCTGTACTGCCCATCCTGTTTCCTCTGTGTCTGGCTGGCAGCTCCTTTCTTTTTCCCAGAGTTCTCTCTCTGTCTGGAAGTACCGCCTATCCACTGCTGCCTAGCTCCTGGTCATTGAGCTCTTTATTAAACCAATCAGAAGGTACCTTAGGCAGAGACACATCTTTACAGTGTACACAAATATTCTGGAAGAGCAGATCCATGCTGTCATGACCACTGTTTATGCTGTTATTGTGTCCTTTAGGTTACTGTGATAAAGCACTTTGACTATAAGCAGTTTAGAGGAGAAGAGAATTAATTGGCTTATTTTGTTTACACTTACAGGTCACAGTCCATCCTTAATGAAGTAAAGTGCGGGGACTTAAAGCAAAAACCACAAGGAATGCTGCTTGCTGCATTGCTCTCTGGGTCATACTTTGTTTGCTATCTTATGTATCCCAGGGCATCTGCTTGGCATGGTACCACCATAATGGGCTAGGGGCCCATTAACAATCAAGATCAATTAACAATCAAGACAGTCCCCCACAGACATGGCTACAGATCAATCTTTCAATCAAGGATTTCCTTTCAGATTACTCTTGGCTGTGTCAAGTTGACGAGCAAAATTAACTATGACATATGAATTCTAGGGACCAGAACTCTGGTCCTCATGCTTGCATAGTAGGTATATTACAGACTGAGCATCTTTCTAGAAAATGGATGTAAAATCTAGATGGAAGTAAATGTAGTAAATTATCTTAAAAAAAAAAAACAAATCAGAAAAACTGGGGCTAGGGGTAAACTCACAGGTAAGAGTATTTGGTGCACAAGAATGATGAAGAAAATTCAAATCTCCAATAATAATCAGCACATGGACATGTGCACCTACAACTTCAGCACCTCCGGACAGATGTATCATTGTGGCTTGCTGACTGCCGGACTACCTAGTTCCAAATTCAATGAGAGATCCTGTCTCAAGGGAATAAGGTAAAGGATAATAGGGTGATGTGTATATGTTTTATTACCATTGGTTAATAAAGAATCTGCTTTGGGTCTATGGCAGTGAAGAATAGAACAAGGCAGGAATTTGAAGCAGAGATAGAAAAGAAAAGAAGGTGGAGTCAGGGAGATATCATGTAGCTACCGAAGGAGACAGATGCCAGAAACTACTGGTAAATCACAAACCTTGTTGTAAATGCAAAATAATAGGAATGGGTTAATTTAAGATGTAAGAATTAGTTAGCAAAAGGCTGAGTAAATAGGCCAAGCAGTGTTTTAATTAATTTAATGTATGTGTGATTATTTTGGGTCTGGGTGGCCAGGAAACAAACAAGCAGCCTCTGCCTACAATAGAACAGTGTGCTCAATGTCTCTGCATTCATGTGTTTGAATAAAAAAATATGTTTTCTGTAGTTTTAAAAACAAAATTAGTATCATTAATTTCTCAATAGCATTTGTCTTACATTTGACAAAGATTTTTTTATGTTATAAAGGCTATGATAGATTAAATTCTGAGAGAGACAAGTCCATTTTTACCAAAAGACCACACATTTAGGGCTTCTCATAGAAGCAATCCTTGAAAGTTATCAAGTAAATTACTCTTAAGTGCCTAAGAACTAGACTGGTGACACTAGCCACTAGAATATCTTAACGGGGAAGCCTACATTCCCAAAATTTTGAGTTTGTAGTCAGCTGTTCCTCCATTCATCCTGCTAGCTCTCATCATTTCATTGGTTCTACATATACCATGCTCTCTCCTGTGCTTCTTCTGTGTTGATTTCATTCCTCTAACAGTCTTACCCTTCTGTCATGTCTTAGTTGTAGGTTGGCACCTAAGAATTCTCTCAGCTCTAACTTGTCAAGGTAGATTCATGTTTATTCATCTGCATCTCCAATCAGGGGTCTGCAGACATACCAATGTCTTCATTTCTTCTTTTCTTTCTCAGTAACAGAGCTCACTATCACAATTTCTACTGAGTTATTGCAAGAACTTACCTGTTAAACATTTCCTAACTGTAGAACTTGGTAATTCATATCATGGATCTGATCTCAGTTTATCTCTCTGATACCAGAAAAAAAAAATCTCACAGGAAACTATCCCATAACCCTCCTAAAAACTTTGGCTGGAGATGGTATAGAACTTTGGATCAGCTTTTGTGGGATAGGGTTCAAATGGGGTATCAACAGAAGTTAAGAATGTTCCATCTTGACACATGTCAAGATGATGTCTTACTGATTAGAAAGTTACTAGAGGAATGTCAAAGGGAATAGGCAGGAACCAGAAACCTCTGCAGGTCTGAGTGTGAGTCTGGGAGCTCTGAAAGAGTAAGCCTGAGCCAGGTCCTCTGTGGGTCTGGGTGCAACCAAGACTGTGAACTCCAAGGGAGTAGACTGGATCCAGAGACCTTTGCAAGACCAACCCCAAACCAGGGACCTCTGCAGGAATGTATCCAGACCAGAGACATTTACAGAAACAGGTCTGAGCCGACCCCTAGGCTAGAGCAGGCCTGAGACAGCAAAATCCAAGGGAGCAGAGGAAAGTCTGGAAATGCTGAGCAATCTCTAGGAACACAGAGTGACCAAGGGGGTAACTAGAACCATGTCACTGACTGTACCACGAGGAACAACCATCTGAGCCTTGGATTCACTGGCACCTAGAAGATTAATCACTAGAATCACAGTCAGTCCCAACCACATCTATTAGAGGAAAAGATGAGTAGAAAAGGTAAGAACACATGCAACACCACAAGAGCAACACGACACCAGTAAAGCCTAAAGACCCTATATCGGCAAGACCCGAACAACCAAATAAGATGAAGCAGAAGAAAATGACCTAAAAAAATAACTTCAGGGGAATGATTGAAACTCTAAAAGAAGAAATGAGAAATTCTCTCAAAGAAATGGAGAAAAAGGTAAACTAAAAATTGGAAGACATTAGCAAATCCCTTAAAGAAAACCAAGAAAAAGCAATCAAACATATGAAAGAAACTATTCAAGACTTAAACACTGAAATAGAGACAGTAAAGAAAACACAAACCGAAGGAAATATAGAAACATAAATCATTAGAAAACAATCAGGAACCACAAATGCAAGCATGAACAGCAGAATACAAGAGATGGAAGAGAGAATCTCAAATGCTGAAAATATAATAGAGGAAATAGACTCATCAGTTAAAGAAAACATTAAATCTAACAAAAGCTTAAACGAAAATATCCAGAAAATATGGGACATCATGAAAAGGCCAAATCTAAGAATAATAGATATAGAAGAAGGAGAAGAAGTTCAACTCAAAAGTTGAGAAAATATATTTAACAAAATCATAGAAGAAAAAAATTTTCCAACCTAAAGAATGATATGCCTATGAAGATACAAGAAACTTACAGAATACCAAATAGACTGGATTAAAAAAAAAGTCCCCTTGCCATATAATAATCAAAACACTAAACATACAGAGGAAAGAAAGAATATTAAGAGCTGCAAAGGAAAAGGGCCAAGTAACACATAAAGGCAGTACTATCAGAATTACACCTGACTTTTCATTGGAGACAATGAAAGACAGAAGGTCATGGTTAAGCATTATGAAGACATTAGGAGACCATGGATGCCAGCCCAGACTACTATACCCAGCAATACATTCAATCACCATAGAAGGACAAACAAGATATTCCATGACAAAATCAGATTTAACCAATACCTAGCCACATACTCAGCCTTATACAAAATACTAGAAGAAAAACTCCAACCCAAGGAAGTTGGCTACACCAACAAAAACACAGACAATTGATGATCTCATAGCAGCAAATCCCAAAGAAGTGGAAAACACAGAAATTAACATCCCCAAAAATGAAAACTAAAGTAACAGGAGGTAGCAATTACTGGTCATTAATATCTCTTAAAATAAATGGACACAACTCACCTATAATAAGGCACAGGCTAACAGATTGGCTATGAAAACATAATCCATCCTTCTTCTGCATATAAGAAACACATCTCAACCTCAAAGATGGACATTGTTTCAGAGTAAAGAGTTGGAAAAAAATATTCCCATCTAATGGACCTAAGAAACAAGCAGATGTAGTTATCCTAATAGCTAACAAAATAGACTTCAACTAAAATCAATCAAAAAAGACAAAGAAGGAAATTTTATATTACTCACATGGAAAATCCATCAAGAGAAAATCTCAATACTGAACATCTATGCCCCAAATATAAGGGCACCCTCATATGTAAAAGAAACACTTCAAAAGCTTAAATCATACATTAAACACCACACACTAATAGTGGGAGACTTCAACACTCCCCTCTTACCACTGGAAAGATCAGTCAGACAAAAAAGTGAACGGAGAAATAAGGGAACTAACAAATGTTATGACTCAACTTAACAGACATCTATAGAATATTCCATCCAAATAGAAACGAATATACCTTTTTCTCAGCACCTCATGGAACCTTCTCAAAAATTGACCACATACTGGGTAACAAAACAAATCTCAACAAATACAAAAAATTGGAATAACCCAATGTACCTTATCAGATCACCATGATTTAAAACTAGAAGTCAACAGTAAGACTAATTCCAGAAATTCCACAAACACATGGAAATTAAACAATGCTCACCTGAATCATCAATGGGTCAAGGAAGAAATAAAGGGAGAAATTGAAGACTTCCTAAAATTCAATGAAAATGATCACACAACATACCAAAATTTATGGGACACAATGAAAGCAATGTTAAGAGGAAAGTTCACAGCACTAAATGACTACATAAAGAAGCTGGAAAAAAATCACACACTAGTGAATTAACAGAACATTTGAAAACTTTAGAACAGAAAGAAGCAAACTCACCTAAGAATACTAGATGGCAGGAAATAAAGTGAGAGGTGAAATCAAGAAATTAGAAACAAAGAAAACAATACAACGAATCAATGAGACAAAGAGTTGGTTCATCGAGAAATCAATAAAATAGACAAAACTTTATCCAAACTAACCAAAAGGCAGAGAGAGAATATTCAATTTAACAAAATCAGAAATGTTTCTGAACTCAGCATTTTCATTTCTTCTGGGTCTAAAACTGAAAAAAGAGCATAGCAAAAGCATTCAAAACCCCACACAATGAAAATATGGAAACTGAGGTGCCTGTCATTGGCTGGTCCTTTGGTATGTAAAGTCATGGCCAGAAGGTATATGTGATCTCAACTCCTATCCTTGTGGATGCACTGTGGCTTCTCCATGCCTACAGCATCTTTAACCAGCCATCCTCTTGGAATATGAAGTTATGTTGAGACTCAGTATGTAGACAGTTATTGAATCATCCAGTTTTATGTCATAATACTCGACTATAATGTTATTTTAAAAATCGTAATGCCTATTTGACAGCAAAAGCCATTTTTTGACAAAATAGAGAGAACTATGTTTCCCTTTAAATGAAAGATATCCTCTTAAACCATACAAATCAATAGTCTGTAAATCCACAGCATCATATATGGCTATAATTTTTATTTATCAGTGTCTTCTAGAAATTTCCATGAAGATGTCTGTGCTTACAATTAGTAACATAAAGACAAATCTAATCAGTATGAGAAATATGTAAATGTGTTTAACGAAAGATTGGTTTCTTTTTATTTTTTACATTTTCTTATTTTGGTTTAAAAACAGAATCTCTAATTCAGGCTGTCCTGGAACTAGGCATATAGTCAAGGACAAACTTGAATTTCTTTTTTAAATAATTGTGTGTGTGTGTGTGTGTGTGTGTGTGTGTGTGTGTGTGCTGATAAGAGAACAATTTGCAGGAGTAAATTCTTTCCTTCACCATGTGGGTTCAGGGGATTGAACTTATGTCAGCCATCTTGACACACTGAGCCATCTCAGCACAGCTTGAACTTGAGCTTCTGACCCTTTTTCGTCGTTTCCGAGTCCAGTGTTGCTGATGTGTGCTGCTGTACCCATTTCATGTGTTTGGGGCCAGGGGTAGAATCCAGGACTTCATGCGTGTTGAGACAAGAATTCCATCTACTGAGCTACATTCTCAACCTGAGAGGGTAATTTCTAATAAACATTTGGATTTTTTTATTTACATCACTGTGTCTCACTGTCCCAATAACGTCTATTAATATTTTAGGCTGAAGTATTTACATGCTGTATAAATGTATACTTCAATGTAAAAATGTTATTTTATTTACTGAATACATTTTGAAAATACTGTGGTGACTCAAAACTTTACTGTTCAAGAAATAATATCAACGACATCACTGTGTGCAGGCAGTGTAATCAGGAGCCCCTACCTTGCATACAAAAAAAGGCACTTGTCCCATTGTCCCAACTGCAGATCTTCCAGGCAAATACTTGTCCCTGAAACTCTGGAAAGGTACTGAATAAATGAGAGGCAAGTGCATTAAAATGACAGAGCCTACTGGGACTGGGGAAGGCCTGCCACTCTCCCTTACTTTGGCAAAACTCCAGTGAAGTATTTTCAGTTTTGCTTCTATTCATATAGGAAGGGAAGGATACCTTCCCAGCCAGCAGAAAAGAGGTCAGAGGAATACCACCACTGTCCAGGAAATTAAAATGGGTAATACAGAGATGGCCACTAAAAGCCATTCTTCTCTGTTCTCCAATTGTCTAAAACACCGGACACCTGGCAGGAAGTTTAGATTACTACTGTTTTTTAAAAATTGTTTATTCTTTGTAATCACCCAAATGTGACTTGGTGAATTTCAGTAGAAAACCATTTTCTGAAATCTGCAAGTATACTTGCTAAAACTGGGAAACTCGCTTAACCCCATTAAGACAGCTGAGGCTTAAGGACGGCGGCTGGGTCATTCATCAATATGACAGCAAACTGTGACCTCCCAGTAGAACATAAACCTCTAAGCCCACTGATGGCATTCCTGGCTTCAGGTTAGAATTTATGTTCCCTCTCTCTAAACTGTTTGACTTGGATGATAGATGGCGGGCACAGCGGCAGAGTCGCACAGTGAAGGTGCTTATTTAAGTCTCCATTCTCTGGAGCTTCGTGGGATGTCCTGATAAGCCACAGAGCAAACCTCTGACATTCCCTTGTCTGTTCACCTTAGGAATGAAACTTCATTTTAGCTCTATGATTTTTCAAGTCATTCAATGAAAGTATTGTTTAGTTTCTAACTTTGATATTCTTTTCAATTTGACAAGATGACAGAATTTAATTATGTATAACTAATTTTTACTGTTACTTATTACAACTAATTGATTTTTTAAATCCAAGTTTAGCTACTATGCTTTCAAAAGGTCTGAAGAGATTACATTCATAGAATTCTTTTAATTCTTGTAGCCTCCTTTGTTCGAGTCATCACATAGTGTTTCCAATTTAGCTAACTCTTCCAAAATTTTCTAAATAAGTTATCATTTCAAAAGAATACATTTTTACCTTGAAATAATATCTTTTTTCACATTCATTTTAATCAGACAAATATTTAAGTGTATGTCCACATATCATGACATAGGTTATAGAAAAATGGGAAAATGAGACAAGATTCATAAAATTAAAAAGATATAAAAATATACAATATTCATAAAACTGTGACTACCATTGATTGAGTAGCAGGCATTAAGGAGATTTTTACTTCGACAATCTCTGTAGGGCTGAGTGTTATTGGCTCATATAAGGTCCTCTGATTCATTCTAGATGAAGGTTCTGAGGCTTAGCAAGCCAGAAATGTGAGGGTGTGCTATGGTTTAGACGTGATTTACATCCCAAAGGTTCACATATTAGAAGCTTGGCATGAGTGGTAGGGAGATCTTAAGAGGTGGAGCCTAATAAGGGTGTTTGGAGTGTGGCTCTGAGAAGCTATTGTTATTGGCCTTAGGAACAAGCTGAGCTGACTTCTTGTTTCATGTTGGCTCTACCTTCATGATATCATGAAGAAAGCTAGACCCATGCTTCCCCTTTCTGGGATCTCTGAGCACTCAGCCCCAGTAGCGCTGGTGAACAGGAAGGTCAAATTAGCCCTCATTAGACCTCATTAGAAACAGAGCAGGCTTGGCTGCAGTCAGCCTCCCTAATCTGGTTTTAATTCCTCAGAAACCACATATTGGGCAATCACAGATGTTCTGCAGCATGGAGTAGGAAGGAGGCTTCTGTGAGCTGTAATTAAAAGGCGATTCATTCCCCACAAGCATTTGTATGCTCTATTGCTAACTCTGAGAGTCATCCAGGTGAAGGCAGGACCTAAATCAGTTGCAGGTGTGAATGACTTTGCTACACCTGCTGTTGCCCCCAGAGGCGGAGGACAGCAAAGTTAATCATTCTGTTAGCCCCACAGTTAACCCTCCCCAGATGTCCTGCTCATCACAAGTGCACCCCCCCCCCAACACACACTTTGACTGTTGACGGTTAATCCCATTACTCAAGCACACATTACAGAGGCTGAAGGGGATGTGATGATCATACACACATTTGGTTGGGAGAAAAGCTGTTTGCTTTGCTCAACTGAGCAGTGTCTTCAAACCAGCTGATGAACAGCCATGGATCCTGTGATGGATATAATGTTGAACTGGGCTTCTCACTAGTGCATGCTCCTCACTTTCATGCTAAAACTGCTTAAGGTTCCTATTTATGGAATACTAAATCAGGCTCCCACTCTCAATTAAGATGGAGGGGTAGGAAGAACACAGAATGTTCTGGGTTAGTTAAGTGACAAAGTATCTGGTTTTACATAACCTTCACCCCTTTCAGAGTCTATGGCCTTGCCCTGCGTTGGTTTCCACAAGCATACTTGAGTATTTCCATGGGGAATATTCTATTTGTTCTGTAGACTACATTTGGTGTTGGTATTATAAGAACTTGGTGTGTCTTTTATTCCACTTGATTTTTTTTTTTGTTCTTTTTGCTTATTTTAGAAAGACTTGCTTCACTAATAGATTAGGACATAATGATCTGGAATCTGATCACTTAAGTGAGTGTATACACAGCTTGGTATCTCATAGCCATTTCCCTTTCCTTCCTTAAGAGACGATGTTTCTTTTGGCAGGAAGAAAAGGGACATCCCTAGCTGCCACATCCATGCCCATCATCCCAGAAGGCCAGTGTAAGTCGACAGTATGCCATACTGCATCCTTACTTACGATGTAGGCTGACTTGTGACACAGGATCTCTGGCTTATTGAGCGAGCAGGATTTGGTAGAGGCCTCACAGGGAAGGGGACTGAGGTTGGTGGCTGTGAGTCAAACTCTGGAACACTCCACTCTGCTCCCTTCCAACCACTGCTGGAGCAGGTCATGAGTCAGCCCCTGGGCTCCTTCTTCATTTGCGGAAGACCTATTAAAGAGAAACAGTCAACCCTGCTTACTGGCTTCCACAGCAGTGGAATTCTGTATCTGTTATCACAGAAACAGATACTTCATATCAGAGATTCAAGTCAATGGTCCAGGTTTATGACTACAGAGTCATCTTCTATGTTCAAGGAAAACTTAAATTACAATGTCTTACTATGTGGCAAAGATGCAACACAAAGTAGAGCACACTGGATCCTGGGCGTGCTTGTCTATGGGGAAGGAAAAGTTTGGATAAAGGCCACACAGGTACGGCTGCTCTGAGGCTTGGGTGGTAGAAGCTGTCTTATCTCGCATGGCACCCAGGGAAGAAATTTCCTTGAACCTGCACTGTCATGCAGATTCTCTCTTAGCAAGTGGTAATGAACTACTAGGGACAAAGATGTGTAAGTTCAACTCATAGCTTTAATGGAGACAAGAAGATATTTTGGGGAAAAAAGGAACCAGGAGAATCAAATGTTTTCACAAAAATATTGTATAGCTATTTCTTCCTGCCTTGTGTGTTTTAATTCAACTTTTTCTCAAAAGATAGATTTATATACTAAAATTTTATGATCTTAGAGAAAGATAATTAGGCTAATTAAGTAAAGATGTTTGACAGACAGGGTGCTAGTCTGTGGGCTTAGTGCTTTTCCTGTCTTGTCTCATAGTGATCCTGCTCACAGAAATCAAGTTAGTTAAATCACACCGACAGGAAAAATAGGATGAGGGTGGTTTTGACTTGGCTAGCACTTGACCCTAAAAATCAAGTAACCCCAACTGCAAAGCCAAGCTGGAAATCACTGCCCAATAATTCTTTCCCAGGGTGGCCTAACACTAGAACTGGGAAAGACTGAATCCACAGAAAGTACTTAAGTTTCATGGTGGCCTAGAAATCTGGAGCCAGCATGGACTGCAGAGTCATCTCATGTGACCCATTCCAGTAACTACCAACATGGTCTTGTGCTCCATCTGCTTTCTGTCTGTCCACTCCAGCATGCTGAGTGGACCTCAAGTCTGCACCCTCACTCTTGTGTTTCTTTGTCCTCATTGCCCCACTCCTTAGTGATTTCCATCAGAACTACCCTCCCAGCAATTTGACTCCCTCATATTCCTAGCCTGACTCTGGCCTGCTACTCAAAGTGGGATCTAGGAGCCGACCACCACCCTGTCATTTAGAAGCTTCTAAGCTGTAAGGACTTCAAACATCTGACTGGCTGCCCTGAAACCCCCTTTTCGCATCCACAGGCCATAACTTCCAACATTGCATTAAATGACTTTTAAAGACATGTTTACAGTTACCTGGTGTGTGGGTGGGTGGATGGATAGTGGAGGGCTTTGCTTCTCTGGGTTCATGGTCATTGACTAAGAACAAGCTTGCATGAGACACAGTAGATACAAAATTCCACCAGAGACATTTGAATCAGAGGACTAAGTTAAATTATTTTATTCAAATTATTCAAAATGTCAATTATTTTATTGAAAATATCAATTCTTCCCTTCACAATATCATCTTTTATTTCAGATACACATCTTTAGGGGCAGCAAACCTGTATGTACCTCTGATCTCTAAGCTTTACTTCATGAGCTTAGCTTTTTACTTCATCTCATCCCCACCTTTGTTATTATACAGTCATGTCAAAGTGTGGGGGCTTCCTGTCAAACTCTGGTTCCCCTATAGGCCCTTCTTCCCTCTCCTACTTAACCTGAAAGCAACTTATGTGAGGTATGTGTGTTTTCATTGCCAGACTGGTCAGTGCTTTGGCTCTTTGAATGTTCTCATAAAAGATTCTGAAAAAAGAATCCAATGCACATGAGTCAGAATGGAGGCTTCTCTGTTGCTCTTCTTGGAAAAAAGACTATTTTCAGTTCTCTGTGTTAGTTTTATAGGTGATAAAAACTCAACTCTAATGGACCAGAAGATACTTTTGCTGAAACCAATGAGTGATTAAATGACTTCTGATAGTTCTAAGTGTTCAAAACCACGGACCCAAATAAGCATCTCCTCTAATATTCCTAAACCTTTAGTTCAGTAGGACACCCAAAGCTACTGGTCAAACAGTTTTGCTTCTAAAAGATGCTATATATGATATCTCTATGGATATATTCAGGAAATATTTGTATTGTCAAAGGTCAAACCTATGTTTACTAAACCTGAGAACACAACAGTGTCATCCTCTTGGGTGTTCTGAGGACCTGTTGGTTCTTCCATGACTACAGGACACACACAATAGTCATAGTCATTCTTGATATGATATGCAAATTGATTGATTGATTAGGACTAGTAAATATAATTGAGAATAGTGACACATACCTTCAATCCCGGCATCTAGGAAGCAGAGGCAGCAGATATCTGTGAGTTTGAGGCCAGTCTAGTCTATATAATGAATTCTAGTACAGTCAGAGTGACACAGTGAGACCCTGTCTAGAAAAAAATGAAAAAAATACCAAGAACTAGTAAATTCTCCATACTAAGACATAAGATGGAAAAAATTTTGACAGGTTGATGTATATTTTCCTGTCTGTGTTCAGTAACTGTAACAGTTGTCATCTCCACATCCCTAGGGTACAACACAGTGCTTCAGAAAATGTTTTCTGTGTGAAATGGCCATATACACTGCTGTCACCTCTTGTGGAAACATTCAGAGATCAAATAAGACCATGAGCTATTCCGGATAACTAGACTGAGACTGATGTTGGCTGATACAAGTCATTTCTTATCAAATCAATTTCGTGCTTCATTTTAAAATCAATCAGTCAATTGACTGATCGATCATTTCTAACCTAAAAGACTGTGTGGTATAAATCTTGGTGAAGAAACAACACAAATAGGCACATGTTTCAGACTGTCTTCTTAATTTGGTGCAATTGGTATTTTTAGAGTATTTACTTAACTAAAGGAAGCACATGAGAAATGAGAGGAAATGGACATTGGTTTGTATTTTTCCCAACTTGTTCCACAAGCTTTTCTGAACTACATAGCTTAAAGATGTACTTTTAAACCAGATAGATAATCCCAATTCCAGCTAAATTTAGAAAACAAAAAAGAGTGGCTAAGACTCATCCTGTTTTTTAAAATTTGTACATAGATGCCAATAAAACTGACTTGAGATTTACTTTTAACCACATGTATTTGAAGTTTACTCTTTCATGAATCTGGAACAAGTAAAGGAGTGAAGCTCCCCACTCGGCCTGTTGTTACTTCAGTTGGATTCCCATGGAGACCCACATCATCACAAAGCTCCATCATGTAGGCTGACATGCTCCCTTGCACTAAGACACTATAAAAAGCTGACCACATCCATGGCCTTGGCAAGTCCTGGTGCAGCAGCCAGAATGCGGTAGAACATTTGGTTTCTTCTAAAATGGAAAAAGTGGTCTTGGCTCCAGTTTTCTTTCTCGTTCTTCTGAACATACGTTTGCATTTGTTCTTCCTTAAGCTGGAAAGTTACTGGAGTCAGTCAGAAAGCAAAGCCCTGCTCTGAAATGGCTAGATGGGACATGCACTTGGGCTTGAGAAAGAAAGCCTGCACTATACCCGAGGTCTCCTTCCAATACCCATAGCATATATTTTATGATTCCCCCCTCCTTAGAAGCAATGCCACTTTCTTTATAAATGGCTTGGTGTATTTTCAACTTGAGACACATAAAGAAAGTCAACAAGACTCAATGCATCCAGGTTTTAAATGAATTACATTAACACAATTTTGAAAATTTAGAGACAAAAGAGTTAACTGATTATATTGTTTGACTTTCTGTTACTACAAGTAAATTGCATAACTAAAGCAATTAAGTTATGAATGTAAAAAGACTTATTTTACTTCACTGTTCTGGAAGTTTCAAGCCAGAATTGAACAGTCAATTGCCTAGGTTTTCGCAGGAAAGAGATACAGGATGGACGACAGTGGCACAGCACTCGGGGGGCAGAGGCAGGGGGATCTCTGTGAGTTCAAGATCAGTCAGGTGTACAAAGCTAGTTCCAGAACAGTCAAGAGTGTTACAAATAGAAAACCCGTTTTACCCACTCCTCTCCATGGTTTTCATGGGAGACACCATGAAAGCTGAACAGGAAGAGAGGGCTGGTCTGGCCTCACCGTTGTCTTGTGATGAATGTTCCCAATAGTCTAAGGACCTTCCAGGAGGTCATACCTTCTAATATTTCACTGGAGCCACTCCGGACAATACCTATATCACACTGATGATTTCCAAAAATTCAAGAGTACACAAAAGTAAGCTTTATGACATTGAATTTTGCAGTGATATCTCAGTGACAACATCAGAAACATAGTCAACAAAAGAAAGACAAGCTGGACATCATATGATTGTAAAATATTTGTTCATCAAAAGGTAGTATCAGGCTGAGGAGATAGCCCAGCAAGGCATGCAAGAAGATCCAAGTTAAGTCTCTAGAGCTCATGTAAAATGCTGGGTAGGCATGGTGGTGTGTGTTTACAATCCCAGCTCTGAAGAAGCAAAGACAGGCAGACTTCTGGAGTTCACTGGCCAGCCAGCTCAGCTAAAGTCCCAAGCCAATGAGAGACCCCATCTCCTCAAATATGGATGGCTACTGGAGTGCAAAATTTGAGATTTTCCTCTGGCCTCCATACACGCATATGTCACTACATACACACCTTCACACCCATTGTTCCCCTACCACAACCACAAGACACTATTAATAAGATAAAAATGCAATCCAATCCTACAAAAGAAAGAAATATTTATAAATCTTATACCTAATATAGATTAATATTCAATTCTAGGGATACTTTTATTACTCAACACTGTCTTACTTAAGGTTGCTATTACCATGATGAAGCAACACGATGACCAAAAGAAAATCAGGGAGGAAATTGCTTATTTGCCTTACACTTACACTTCACAATCTATCACTGAAGGAAGTCAGGACAGAAACTCAAACCAGGCAAGAACCTAGGGGCAGGAGCTGATGAAGAGGCCATGGAGGGGGCGTTGCTTGCTCTCTTGCTCCACATGTCTTGTTCAGCCTGTTTTCTTACAGAACCAGGACAACTGGCCCAAGAATGGCACCACCCACAAGAATGAACCCTTCTACATCAATTACTAATTAAGAAAACGCCGGACAGACTAGCCTACAACACCGTCTTATTGAGACAGTTTCTTAATTGAGGATAGCTCAAATCAGATGACTTTAGAATGTGTCAATCTGGCATAAAAACTATCCAGCAAACACCAATAAGACAAGGAGCATAATTCCAACACAGAAAGAAATTTGAGTAGATATATAAATGAGCGGTAAGTATATTAAAATATTCCTCACACCGTAATTATTGTAGAAATATTGATAAGTATTACAGAAAGATACTACTTCACACCATTGTCATGTGATTACTTTAATTTACAATGAGATATCATCCACACCATTGCCATGTGACTACCTTCTGAGAATATTGGAAGGGGAATTAGAAACAAGGACTCAAAATGACATTTTTATTCCTGAATTTATAACAGCACTATTCAGAGTACCTACAATGTGGAGGCAGCCCTCTCCTCTATCAATAAAGGAAATGTGGCATACGTGTGCAACAGAGTGTCGTTCAGTGTAATTAATGCTGTAGCATTTGCGATACTTGAAGACATAAGTTTAAAATGCTAGTCACTTACCAATAATCGTTATGTGGTTTTGCTCACATGAAGTACTCAGAATTGTCTAAATCATGGAGACAGAGATGAACATTGAAAGGATGATCTCCAGGAGCTAGGGAGAAGATGAGACAAGAACTCATGGCTTTGGCTATAGAATTTAGTTCTGTGAGATGAAAGAACTCCACAGTTGGATGTGGAGTGTGATTGTATAATGACATCAAATCTGTCCGCTGAAAGGAACTATATCCTTAAGAGATGAGATAGTAAATTTTAAGCAATGTCTGTCTAAATACAGGCTTTTTCTTTTTGGACACCAATGAGCTCCCAAATCATGACACGGAGATTTCTTATTAGTTATGAATACTCGGCCCAGCTTAACCTCATTTCTGGATAGCACTTTTAACTTATTTTAACCTGTTTCTCTTTATCTATCTTTTGCCTCAGGACTTTTTACTTTTCTTTCCTTCTGTATATCTTACATTCAGTGCTTCTCGTGTCTGGCTGTTGGCTGCCAGGCTTCTTGTACCAGGCATCTCTTTTTTCTTTCTCCTTCTTCTCTTATTCCTTTTAGAGGATAGATTCTACATCCTATTTATTCTTTCTACTTGTCAGCCTTACCTATCCTTTTCCTGCCTAGTTATAGGCCATTAAGCTTTTTATTAGACCAATCAGATGTTGTAGGCAGGCAAGATGAAACAGCAACACATCTTTTCCTAATTCCTAACAAATGCAGCATAAAGAAATGTAACATACCCTTGCAATTGTTAAACAAATCCAACAGAAAAAAATGTAATATACCTTTACACAGTTTAAGTAATATAAAGTACTAGTCCATAGCACAAAGAAATGCAATACATCTTTACAAAGTAGAAATAATATTCCACAATAGACAATACAAATTATTGAATCATCTGATGTTAAATAGTGAAAAGTACTATTTCTAATTCATTGTTCATTACTATTTATAATCCAAATTCATGCACAAAGAGTCACTTTTAACAGCTTTTAAGAAAGTAATCATCAAAGAGTAGACAGAGATGAACAACTGTTCTGCTTCTCAGTGGAGTTGCTTTAAGAGGACTCTTATTTTATTCAATGTTATTTTGCTTTAGCATAAATTTCTATCAAAATACTTCTTTGCAAATAATTTCAAAACTCATGTAAAAATTATTTGAGGTTTAAGGAGGAGGTTCAGTGGATAAAAACACTTGTTACACAAAATTGAAGATTCCTAGACTCTGTGTGTAAGTTGGGTATACTGTTCAAGCTTCTGGAATTCCAGCATTCTTTAACACAGAAAGACAAGAGAAGACAACAGAGTTCTCAAAGGTGAACAGGCCAGTTAGTCTGGTGTATGTAAAAGTGAGAAAACAGAAGAGGCCCTGACTCAAACAAAGTAGTAACTGGAGATCTATATTTGAGGTTTTCCTCTGACCTCCACATGTGTGTTGTGGCTTACATTCATGAACAAGAATGAGACACCAAATACAGGCATACACACACACACACACACACACACACACCCTTAAGAAGAAATTATCAAACTACTTTATCAGAACGTTTCTGCTCACCTTGGAGGTGGATTGTGGACTCAGAGGAGCATGGAACCATTTAGAGCTGAATAATAACTAAAAGGAACCAAATTGAAAAGAACATATTTTGATACAAAATATGATTTAGATTTAACTTCCCACTCTCCATAAATTCTCACAATGATTTTTCAGTCATTACAATAACAACATAGTTCTCAAGAGATGTTTGGAATGGCATTTTCGTTAGCTCTGTCTATCACTGTTTTTGTTTTGTTTTGCTTTTGAGACAGGGTGTCGTGTAGCACAGGCTGGCATGAAGCTCATTTGTAGCTGATGATGACCTTGAATTCCTGATCCCTCTGCCTTTACCTCCCAAGTGCTACAATTACAGGTGTGCATCATCACGCATCCTTCATGTGGATCTGAAGGGTCAAGCCCAGAGTTTCTGCATGTTAGGCAAGCACTCCACCAGTTAAGCTATGTCCCCAGCCCCATCATTGATTTTTGATGGCCTATTTTTCTTGTTTTAGAGTTCTACTAGATACTATTAAGAATTCCTACATACATGTATGTCATATTGATATACTTTATAATTATCATTTACATTTATAAATTGTATAATTATAAACTATCTCTCTAAGTGAAATATACCTTTGAACTGACAAGTCGGTAGAGTGAAGCGAAGGTAGCATTTTCTCCCTCTGTCTCTCCTTCACTCTATCATGCCACATCATCACACGGATGTGTAAGCACTTCAGTTTTTACTAATGCTCACTTTTCCTCATGCCCACTCTCACCAGATTCTTTTTTAGTAATAAAAGCTTCTGTGTTAGTCACATTGTCATTCTTGCCATCTGTCATTTAGAGGACATTATCCATGCCTTTTAAACTGTACCAGATGACTTCTGACATTTTGTTATATTAAGAAAACACGTTTTAAAGCTTGTAGAAATCTATCTTAAAATCACATAAATTACACACACACACCATTGAATTATTTTATGCAGCCTTTGTACTCAGGATGAAGATTAAGGGTTGGCATAATGAAAACACACTGAAATATAAAGTAAATGTGTGGGATTTAAAAAATTGAACCTACGAGGGGAAAAAAAATCTGGGATTGAGATCCTTTGATTATTCAAAGGGCTACAGAAAATATCTAGACTTCAACACTGAGGTAGCAATTTTGGAAAACAATTAGAAGAATTGCCAAACCCAGAGAAGCAAAGTCCCCTACCCAGTACTGCCAGTCCCCAACACAAAAGCACTCTGATGCTTTTGACCAGATGAAGTTGTCGAAAGAACTGATACTCAAATTGTTGGGTTTTCCAATATTCTTTATTTTATTTGGGAATGAGTGGAATAATTTTTATGAAAGTTTTTCACATATTTTTTAAAAAGTGAGTCTGTTTGTGATAGTGCACACCTTTAATCCAGCATTTGGAAAACAAAGGCAAGTGTATCTCTTGATGAGTTTGAGGCCAGGCTCATTTACACAGTGACTTCCAGGATACCCATGAAAATGTAAAGAGATTCTGTCTCAAGAGAGAAATAGAGAGAGAGAGAGAGAGAGAGAGAGAGAGAGAGAGAGAGAGAGAGAGAGAGAGAGATATGTTGGCATCATTTCAAAGGATTTCCATGTGCTCCACTCCACTTCTCTACATTTTTATTCTATCTCTTGCTGGTACACATTTTAATTAAAAAATTGTACCATTCAAAAGTTCCATGATAAAATAACATCAACAAGAAACAGAAATGGAGGTGTAGCTCAGTGGTAGAGTTCCCAGTTGGCTAGAACGACCAAACCCAGTCTCCAGCTTAGGAGAAGCTCTGTCACACCTCTGCCATCTCATTCCCCCAGAGCCATGGGGCACCTCATACTAATTTGGGGACTGTGTGAGCCGTTACTGCCTCCCCAGCATTCCTAGGCCTTTACAGCTTACTGAAATAATCCAAATGAGCTTTGGCTCCCAAGAATCTTGTCTTAATCACATAGTTTTGACACATAATACAATGGTCACAGGTTCTGGGGATTAGGAAGCAAATAAAAAGGAGGAGACTACTTCTCCACCTCTCATAGCTGTGGTCACCCTGTCTCTTGTCAGGCTGAATCTCATTCATTCCCTCTGTATTGTCACTGCCAAAAGTACACTAGGTCAGATGACCATTTGGGAGAGGAACAAAGGTCAAGTGTCTGCTGGAAGTTTAGTAAAGGTATATGCAGAAGTTTTATGTCTTAATCTTTGTCTATTAACTTAAACTAATTTGGGAAAAAGAGTCTTTGTAGTTGTTATTAAACTAAGGATCTAAAAACAGAGATCATTCTTGGATCATTTCACTGAGCCCAACTGTTGCCCTTGTCTCTTTATGAGAGGTTCAGGATACTGGGTACAAAAGGAGGAAGAAGAGGTCATTGGGTCCCTGAAGTATATACTGGAAGGTTGAAGCTGCAGGCTAAGGAATGCCAGCAGCCTCCAGAAGCTTAAGGAAGCTGGATATTCTCCACCCTCATAGCCTCTGGGAGAGTGCACCCTGGTTTTAGAGTAGTGACTCAGATCATACACTCTTAACTCCAGATCTGCATAAACAACAGTTTCATTATTTGCTACTATCATATTACGGTAATTAGTTTCATCAGCCAGCAACAATACACATTCTGTCCTTATCATGAAAAGAACATTGATAGTGAATGACCTGCCTATAGTCACGCATTTAGTCATTGGCAAGAGGCAGGCTTCCCCAAACCCATGGTGCTACATTGCCTCTGCAGCCCTGCTTGTAGAAAGCATCAAGTTAGAGGATAGTCAACATATAACCCGTGGGTTTGGAGAACACTGGAAAGGATCAGGTTGTCATCAAGGTGGAGACGAAGATGAGCAAAAGCTTGCTGAAGGCACGAAAGGAAAGTTCAGCTCTGTGGAGGTGGACACCTAGCTACTAGACAAGCATTTGTAGATGTAGGGAAAGTAGATGCAAGTGGTAGTCTCTGAGAAGGGAGCCCATGGGGAGATGGTTCAATAGGAACTGGAAGGAAGGGCTGGGTATGCAGCACACTCTGTTGGTATCTGGGAGGCCGTGGGTTTGCTCCTCAGCACTGGAGTGGGGGTGGCTAGAAATGAGGAAGAAATAAAGAAAAAAAAAAGGAAGGAAAATAAAGTTTCACTCCAAAAGTCCAACTAGCTATATATTTGTGATTTGTGTGATTTTCTGTATGTGTATTATATTTTTATATGACTACACTTTAAACATGCCTCAGGAAAACTTAATCTAAAAATGATGATAACTCTCTATGACTTCAGATACAGTGTAGATGCGAGATGGTGGCAAACTTGAAACACTCTGTAACAAACAGAAATAAATAAACATACACACATACACACACAAACACACACACCACAAAAGCTGCTCTGTCCAATGCCAAAACCAGACCATACTGTGGAAGAACTCTTTTTGAGTTCCAGGAGAAAGTCTGTTTTGTAAATACCCAGCATATTTCTTTATGTTTAAACTTTTCCCTTTGCATGATAGCCTAGGATTTATTTTTCTAATTCAAGCATTTCTTTCTTTTCTTTTTAATCACCCACCTCAAGATGCTCACAAATATCGTGTGAATGTGTTCTTTAATTTCAAAATGTACTAATGTCTGATTTGTAAGGTAGTAATTTGCAAGTTCACAGTTTATTCCTATTTTTAAACCTTAATACCAAACTTTATTGTTTTTCGAGCTTCTTTTGCCCCTCGGAGCTCAGTTTGCATTTTAAAATCCTGAAAGGTGCAGATTGAAGTTGAATCTTGATATTGTTGCTCTTATTGGCAGCCCAACCTCTTGTTCCACTTTCCCCTTGCATTTTTACCTTTAATATTTTACAAATGATTTTCATGATAAGTACTTTTCATAAGCCCTTGGGAACACTGTTTTGTTACTATATTATATGTGACTAGTAAATGTTTTACTCATGACTGCATTTTTAAAATTGTTTTGTACCCTAACTGAAAGGAGGGAGTCTTGGGGTATGTGCAAATGTAAGAATATAGGACCAAAAATGGTTTTCTTCCTTACTTCTGTGGAAAATATAAAGAGGCACCTGTGAAAATGTAATCTCTGTAGCTAGAAAATCAAAATGCTCAAATGCCTCACCCTCTCCTGCCTTCTCTCCATTCCCCTCTTCCCTTTTTACTCTTTCCCTCTCCTGTCTTCTATTTACTTTTACTGATATAATTTTATTTAACCATATAATTGCTGAGAAGATTCAGTTAGGATTCATCAACCATGGTTCCACTGAAGAAAATAAAACAGCTGGAGATTATGCAAAGTAATTTGGTCTCAGAAAAGGGGCTGATGAGATGACTCAAGGAGAGTCTGCATCACAAGTGTGAAGATGTGAGTTCAGATCTCAGCACCCACATAAAAAAGCTGAGCGTGGCTGACTGCACCTATAATCAGTGCTGTGGGAATTTGAGACTAAAGGATAGCTGGTCCTGATGGTCCCAGGTATAATTCTATGTTCAGTGAGAGATCCTGTATCGAGGGAATAAGGCAGACAGTGGTAGAGGAGGATAACCAATGTTCCCTGGCATGTGTTTGCAGCAACCAGTACAGTCATGTGCACAGTACCATATCCCTAAACACACAGAGAGAGGCAGAAAGAAAGAGAGACAGACAGAGAATTAGAATGACAGACACAGAGAAGAGAGAGACAGAGGCAGAGAAAGAAACAGAAACAGATGCACACATACACAGAAGAACACAGGCACACACACTCATACACACACACACACACACAAACATTTTAGGAAAACAAGTTAAAAATAAGTTTGTAAACTAAGTATAGACACTGTTGCTGTCTGTGCTAATATGTGTGGCTGCTGTAGCAAAAATAGTGTAACTTGGCCACTTCCAAACACATATCTGTTTCTATTCTCTGAAAGCCACAAGTACAGGACAGGCAGACACATACAGGGTCAGGCAGGGCTCTCCTCCAAGAGCTACACCCCCGCCACATCCTTGTATGACAAAAGGACCCAAGGCCATTCACTCTCTGGGGCCTTTTGTATGTGGGAGAAGGAATTAGTTAGTTTTCTTGTTGCTGTGGTAAAAATGCCCTGAGAAAAGCAAGTTAAGGGAAAAAGGATTTATTTTGGCTCACAGTTTAAGGATAAGTCCATTATAATAGGAAAGTCATGACAGCAAGAACTTGAGGCAGCTGGTCACTTGTCACCTGGTCAGGAAGCAGAGAGAGAAGAATGTTAGTGTTCAGTCCAGAACTCCAGCTATAGGAATAGAGATGGGTGCATTTAAGACAGGTGTTTCTGCCTTATGTGACCTAATGGGACAATTCCTCTAGGAAAGTCCAGATGCCACCTTAAACCAGAATCCCTCACAGATCTGCTCAGAGGCTTGCATCCTATGAGATTCTTGATCCTGTTGGGTTGACACTCAGCACTAACCATCACATGGGCTGAGTCCATGAATGAAGAACCAGCTGTCCTGATCTAAGGATCCCGTCATCTAAGAAGACCCAAACAAACTGTAATGGAAGAGGTAGATTACCTTTGAGTTGGGATTCACTGGAGAATCAGAATAGTCTATGGAGTATAAGGTGCTCCCTTTGAAGTTTAAGTGAGCTACAGAGGGTCTTAGTCAAGCGTCATTTATAATTGAAATAGAAAGTTACTTGGACAGATGATTGATTGGTTTAGCACCATACCACCACGATGGGGAAGAGCTTGACTCCCACAATTTGTAGGATATTGCTTCTCAGCAAATGACCTTCTTTGGATCTGTCATAGAGTTTGTTGAGATGTACAGTAGTCCAAGGTGGAATTTGTGTAGCCATGTGGAGACATTGCTGAGAAATTCCACATCTTCCAGAGGCCATACCATTCATACCACCAATACTGTATTGACTCTTTTCTATAATGCTCAGAAAAAAATGCCACACATTTATGCCTGGCAAACAAAAGGAAGCTTGTGGTTCCTGGAGGAACAGCCTTCATATGCAAAGAAGAGTAAGTCTCTAAGCAAAGACAATTGGCTAGAGGAATGACCTCATGCCCTTCACCTGCAACCAGAGAAGGAAAAGTGAAGCCCGAGTGGCAGGTTAGTCCACCTTATTAGCCATGGGATTTAATGGGCTTGTTATTTATCTTGTTTCCTCCTGAATACTGAACATTAAAGGTACTTTAAAGAAAGTATTTTGTTATAGTTATTGAGAAGAAAGTTTGCTCACTGTCCCAATGACTGCTACTGTTTATATAACTGTGTATAATGGTATTTTATTTGAGATAGTGAAAGATGAACAATAAATTTTGTAAAGAGGGAAATATGATTTTTAAATGTGATTCTTTTATCTAACTCAGTTAATAATGTAAGTATGAAAAGATAATCTAGATTTTACTTTACTGTTTTTTAAAGACAAATTCTCACTATGTAGATCTAGCTGTTCTGGAACTCATTCTGTAGACCAGGTTAGCCTTGAACAGACAGAGATTCACCTGCCTCTGTCTCCCAAGTGCTAGGAGTAAAGGTGTGTGTCACCATACCCAGTTAGTTTTATTTTGCTTTTATATTTTCACTTTTTTTTGCTGCTTTCAAATTTTGAGAAAAAATACAGTTTATTTCATTTTAATTATTATAGTTTATTATAAACTATATCTTCCTCTTTCTCTCTCTTTCTCACTCTCTCTCCACACACACACACACACACTATGTGGATTCTTCTAACACTTTATGTTATAGTGCTTTGGTTGAGGTGCACAGGAAAGAAGCGTGTACTGAGATATTGCTATGCTTGTGATAGCAGCAATAGAAAGCAATCACAATCAACAGCACATTTTCTCCTGGGTTAGTAGAGCTCTGGTGTGCCTTTGAGCATGTGTATAGTCAATTCATTACTTAATATTGAGCTGTTTAAAACACTGAGGGAGGCAGTGATAACCTCTAAGAACCACTCCTGTCCCTTCTGTTCTCAGCACTGGTCCTTTTTGCTCTAGCTGTCAGGATGAGTGAATAGAATGAGAAGAAAGAGAGGTCATGAGCTTGGGAACTGCCGGAAAGAAGAAAAATGACTTATCAAATACAAACTAATTACCAAGATAGATGGTGTCATGTGCTAGCTGCAAGCCAGTGGTTGCTTAGGAAACATCCAAAGCATGTAATTTATTTATTTAGAGTCCTTGGTGATAAACAGAATGTTAACTGCAGCTGGGGGCCAGGGGAGTCACTATGTGTTGATAATTAACAAAGGAGTTAAGGGTTAAGGGACAAGTCAAATGTCAAAAGTCCCCATAACTTTACCCTTCTCACCCGAAACTGATCTTCAAACTTAGTTCCCTCCTTTCGCATATTTTTTGAAATTTCTCTTATCTGTCCTATTAAACGTTCTCCTTATATGTCCTGTCACATTAAGCTTATTTTTTCCACCAAGCTGAGTTGAAAGAAGTTCAAGATCTTCTGGAAAGTAGCATTTTGTCTGAAATAAGCTAACAGAGCTCTCTAAAATTAATCATGTTAGAAGGTGTCAGGGTGGGGAAGAAAAGTGAAGAGTCATGGGTAGATGGACCAGAAGCCAAATTATTTCAGAATACAACGAGTCTAAAAGAATGGCCAGGAGCCCTGGGGTGCTGCCAGGGCAAAGAGCAGAAGTCCTGGCAATTTGTACCCCTCACTGGACCCCAGCAGGAGCATAGTCATCTCCTGGGAGAAAAGTCAAGGCATCAGGTTCATCCCTCCATCCTGCAATGTTGTGACTGTAGGCTTCTTGGAACTTAACACTCACTTAAAGGAGTTGAGTGTTAAAAACTCAAAACACCATTCTGTTTTTCAATATCTTCCTGACAACTTTTCAGAGCATGTGAAGAATTAACCTGAGAAGAATTTGCCGTTGCTTATGTGAGATCTGCGTTATTTCTTATTGTGTGCTTGTATGTGTCTATGTGCAGGTAATTGCAGGTGTCTTTGGAGTGCAGAGGCATCAGGTTTCCTAAACCTGGAGTTACAAGCACCCATGGGTGCTAGGAACTGTGCTGAGTTCTTTGAAAGATCACTATGGGCTCTTAACCACTGTCCCATCTGTCCAACCCCCATTTAATTTTATTTTATCAAATTTATTTCATTTTTTATGTGTGTGTGTTCTTAAGTTTATGCGTGCACACAATGTGGCCAAGGATATCATAGAGGGCATTGAATCCTCCAGAACTAGACTAACTTCAGGTGGTGGTGAGTAGCCATGTGGGTACTGATAATTAAATGTAAGAGCAGTAGCTTCCTTAACCACAGAGTCATGGCTCCAGCCACCTCTTTGATCATTTTGTTTTTACTTAAGTAGCAAATTTTTTTTTGCTTTGTTCAGTCTATTCGCAAGGTAGTGTGTGTGTGGAGAACTAAAACCTGGATTTTTAAAAAGAATTTTAAAAGAGATTGTATTTTATTTGAATTACCACTATGTGTCTGGTGGGTATGTGCACATGGAAGCCAGAAGACATGTTAGATCCCCTGAAGCTTAATTACAGGTAGCTGTGAGCTACCCTATATACTGGGAACCAGACTTAGGTCCCCAGCAAGAACAGTAGAGCTCAATGCTGTCAATCACTTCATCAATCTGACTTTACTTCATATTCCATGTTTTAAACACCCTTTACTCACCAAGTAACTTTACTATCTTGTTAGATATGGTTACTTCTGAAAAAAATCAGCCAAGAAACTTTACATTATAAATACTTATTTGTGAACATATACATATAGTCCATTTTTTCCCTAAATGCAATTTCAGAAGGTTTTCACCAGTAAGTTTGCTTTGATAATGACACACATATTAAACAATGTTCTACTGTGATCCGGTCTTCACACCCAGCCACACCCTGACCAAAAAGTCATAGCCCTCTCATCTTGCCAATGCCTACTAACAGGCTGGGGCTCCTTTCGCTTTTATTGACTACTGGGGTGAAAGCCAGCTCAATAGTCCACAATGTTAGTATTACCTGGACCCGAGGAAAAGGCTCCACAAGAGGGAAGAAGGGCTGAAAGCCCTTGAAGGGAAGAACTCAGGGTCTTTGCGCCACAGTGTTGAGGACAGATGGCAAAGCCTGAAATGCCACCAGAGACTCAAAAACAAGTTCCCTGCTAAGGGCAAAGGGCAGTAAACACTCCTTATTTCTCTTCCAAGGTCCCATTCAAATGAAAAGTTCAAGTGAGATTCCATACAGGATGGGGTGGGGAGATGACTCAACTTATAAAATCCTTGACCCATAAGCATGAGGACAGGGGTTCAGGCCTGAGAACCCATGTAAAAATCTGGACATAGTGACACTCACTTGTAATCCTAGAATTGAGGAGACAGATTGTGGATCCTAGGGCTCAGGTACCAGTCAGCCTGTACAACTTCGTGAGCTCAGGATTCTTAAAGAAAGACACCAGAGGTACACACACACACACACACACACACACACACACACACACACACATTAAAATAAACTAAAAAACAGATTTCAGACAAGAGATGAGAAAATAAATGATTGTGACCGAATCTAATAGCATCCTGAGTAGGTTATAACCTGGAGAAAATTCAGTTTAATTTAGAGCTTTGTAGAAATATGCCTTTTCCCCAAAGCCCATGGTCCCAATCAGTGTTATTCACAAGGTGGTTAGGACAAAGCACACATTACCACAGAGACTAATTAGTAAACATCCTCATTCGCAGGTTGGAGCAGATAATTAATACTGAAGTAAGGAAGTGCAATGTTCTCTTCCTGTGACAGTCAGTTCTTAAACAGAATGTTAAAGACACCCCCCTAGCTAGGCAAATTTGATGAATTGGAGTGTGCTCAGTGGAGAAAGTCTTCCCATGAGAAAAGAGACACTGCTAGAGAGTAAGAAAGCCAGAGAGCCTCAGACTCAAGTCCCCACACTGGCTCCTTTGTGATATTTAAATCATTTTGATTTGTTCTGAGCTTATTTAACTGAATGCCCCAGAGTAAGCGAGTTTCAGGAAGCAAGTAGGAGGAGAGAAGGAGTTACAAAGTTGTGCACCCACTCCAAATAATCCCAAACCTAGCCCCTGTATAGGAGGTGCTTCTATATTTTAGCATCATAAATTGAAGAGTAGAAACTTCTAGCTTAGAAAATCAGCAACAGGCATCTGTTGCTACACTTGCAGGCTTAGAGGGAGGGATGAATATGCTTTGTCGATGATTCCATTAATAGAGTTTAATAGCTTTCCACCATGCTTAATCTCTCTCTCTCTCTCTCTCTCTCTCTCTCTCTCTCTCTCTCTCTCTCTCTCTCTCTCTCTTCACACACACACACACACACACACACACACACATGAACTGTTTAAAATTTAGTAAACTCCTTTTGAAAAATTAGAAATCCATACTCTTAAGTAAACAGTTTGTAGTCCTGCCCGCTATGTGGCTAGAACAAAGAAAATTAGGTGAACATGCCTTGATAGTTCTATCAAAAAGTGCTTCCTTAAATCTACCACAGCATCTGATTCCTCTAGGATGATTCCTCTCCTCCCCTTCCTTCACCTCTCTTCCTATCCTCTATCCTCCTCTCCTCTTCCTTTTTTCTTCTTTTTCAAGTCTTCCCCCTTAATCTCCCTTTGTCCTCCTTTTCCCTACTCTATCCTTTCCCTCTTATTTCCCTCCCTCCCTTCATCCCTTCTTCCTTTCCTCCCTCCTTTTCCCTCCCTCCCTTCCTTCCTCTCATTTTCACCACCTTTCTCTGTCCCCATCTCCATCTCTTTCATCCAGTTTGGCTAGCCTTTATTACACCAAAAATATAAATTTCATTTCTATTCTAGGCCCATCCATCTTATAGATCACACCAAACCACACTAACCTTTAATGACAACTTTAAATGATAAAGGAAAACACATTCTTCTTTTTAATTACATTTCAAAAACTCTTTAATTTTGCAAGTTCCAATGAAATGTGGAGTGATTGGGAAATGAATGGAGAGAGAACAATGATTTCTCTCTAAACAGTGCTGTAAATTACTTAGTGAATTCCCAAGTGTGCTTGACATATGACTCAGTGCCGTACCACGATTTGCCATAGATGCTTAAGATGCAAATGTGAGCATCATTAGTACTTCATGTTTTTATATTGTGATGTACATGTATCCTCTCCTTATGTAGTACATACAATTTCTTCATGCCATATGTGCAGACAGCCCAAGCTTGTGGAGTGAGTAGAATTAGAGTTAGTCCAGCTAACCCCAGGCCATCAGCCTTGGCTATGGCTACCATAAGTAGACATAAGAGGAAGATAATATCTAATTTGTTGCTGTAAATTTCCATCCATCTTTCCTGCTTAACCTGACAGCTACTTTCTTTGAATATTTAAAAAGATGACTGCCGTCTTTAAGTTCTGCTTCAGCATTCCAGTTAGTGCATATACTGTCTCATCAGAATGATTGAGGAGCCAACAAGTTGATGGCATTTACGTTCTAAATACCTTGCAAAAAGAATGCTTTCTGTCTAAAAACCACTGTTGTTCTTGACTGCATTAGCTGAATCTGCCCACGCTGTTAGATTAACTTTCTGGAGATGCCCATGACATTCATGTCAACAGTCAAAACTACTCAAGAGTAATGGAAGAGTTCCTGTAGAAAGACACTGGGGGAAGCTGGGACAACATTAGGGCTTCTCTCACTTCCTACACCCAGGTGAGGAACGGCAGGATCCCAGGGCTGGAAAAGATATTTACTGCTGTCCCTTGGATTGACTGGCAGCTCAGTAATTATTTTTGTCCTCCACACAGCTACAGGAAGCCTGTTCTGAGAGCTAAGGAAGCAGTAAAATCAACAAGAATGTTGGTAGAGGATGTTGGTCTCTGGGCCCTGGGGAAGACACTGCAGCTCATACGAAGGCAGTACTGACATCATTCTCTTCTTTCTGTTCAACAATCTGAAGGAACACAGGCGGCCAAACAAAAGGGGACACAAAAGGGCAAAAGTATGTGGAAATATTGGCCACCTGCATGTGAGATGAAGGGATGTGGTAATGGGATTCAAGCTACCAAATTAAAAAAATTACATGACTCCATAATCCCTGTGACAGGATCTCTGGAAGGAGAAAGCCAAGTAGCTAGATATCCCAGGGTCCGCTTTCAAGGACAGAGGAATTAGAATGGGTACAACAGCATTCTCAGCTCAGGAGAGCTGTACTTTCTGAAAAGCAGCCTGTCTCTCCCAGGCTCTCATCCTGTGTGGCTCTCAGTTGTGCATAACAACTGTCCTCACCTTGCTTTACCCCTCCACCCCCAGTCCAGTTCTGTTACACCCCACCAGACTCTGGATTTTAGGAGTGAAACCATCTCCAGCAAGACTTTATCTGCTTTTCCAGCACACATGACATCCTTACACTGAGAGTTTTATGAAGTTGCAATGACTTATGTGTGTGAATATGCATGTGTATGGACACCTGCAGTTGTGTACATAGGTGTATGTTGAGGCCAAGAGTTAATCATTGATGTCCTTCCTTATGGACAACCCCACCTCCCTTTGTGAGACAGGACCTCACAGGTTTGGTAGGTGTGCTGGAAGGGGAGCAGCAGAGATCCATCAGTCTCCATCTTCCCAACACTGGGATTATCCATGTAAACCATTCCACTTGAATTGTTATGTGTGGGTTCTGGGGATCCAAGTAGGGTCTTCATACTTGCCCCAGCAACCATTTTACCACTAATCCATCCTCTGTGCTTTACCCACTACACCAACTCCAAACAAATTAACCACTGAGCCATCTCCTCAGCAACAGGAATAGGATTATGCTGATTTTTTTAAAGTCCAAATTGGTTTTGTAGACCTTGCATTATATTCAAAATATTCTCTTTACAGGAAGTTATATACTCAGTGTTTCTGCTTTATTTCATTCGCTAATAAAACATCTTTTGTCCAATCATACTGAAAATAATATGAAAAGCACTATTTCTACAACCCAAAACCAACTACAAAGAGTTAATAAAAGTGAATAAGGAACAGATATTTAATTTTAAAAATCTTGTTTTATGTATATGTCTGTTTTGCTTGTATGCATGTCTGTGTATGTGTAAACTTGATGCTCAAGTGTGCTGGAAGAGTGTGTCAGATACCCTGGAACTGGAGTGTAAGACAGCTATGAGCTACTATGATTGCTTGGAATTGAACCTGGGTTCTCTTCAAAAGCAATATGGAACCTGAGACATCTCTCCAGACCCTAAACGTACTTTAGTATGGCAAGTTCAAATCAAACAGAATATTTTCTTCTAGGTAGTCTAAAATAGTTTTGAAAAAATATCCCATGTTTATAGAGTTTTTAAGATGTTTTAAAAGAGGTGACACAATACCAATAAAATAAAAATGTCAAGGAAAAGCAGGGGAAATTTTCAAAAGCATATGTATTAAAAGAGCCAGTGCTTCCCCTCACCTTCTAAAAGAAGTGGGGCCATCTGTGCCCACTGCTTGGTGTCTTAATCTCATGGGCTTCTGTGCCAGATACCAAGGGATATATTAGCAACAATGTTTTGCTGCCTTCTGTTCTAAAGCTTGGGAGTTCAGGGGCAGAGGTGAGTAAGTTCCCTGATAGCTCTTTGACTCAGCGTGCTTCCCCAATGATGGTAGAATCCAAACCCCTGACTCCCCATTACATCACTTTCATACTTGCGATAGACTGTTGACTTAGGGACTCTCAGAACACAGACATTTAAACGTGAGCAAGTAGGTAAGTAAAGTACATTTTCTTAGGAGAACCGCCATTTGACTTGGATATATCAAGAGTTTTACGTATTTTCATTCCTGGCTCCTCTTCAGTGTAATGCATTGCTTTTATCTATTTACATATTTATTATGTATACAATATTCTGTCTGTGTGTATGCCTGCAGGCCAGAAGAGGGCACCAGACCCCATTAAAAATGGTTGTGAGCCACCATGTGGTTGCTGGGAATTGAACTCAGGACCTTTGGAAGAGCAGGTAATGCTCTTAACTTCTGAGTCATCTCTCCAGCCCCATGCATTGCTTTTTTAAATATCAGTTTCATATTCTTCACCCCAAAGGAATAATCATGGCTCCTGAAGCTGTGTAGGCATCATCCCTTTAAGTCGAATATTAGGAGGAATTTACACATAACCTCCAATTCTCCCCATACAACAGCAGGAAAAAAAAATTGCCTTACAAAAGAGGGAACTGTGCTTTGGTTGCCAAGGAAACCAAATGAAAGTGATGGAGCAAGAAAATAAAGCTAATAGAGACAGACCCCTACACAGGTGCACTTAGCTTCCCCAGGTCAGTGCTCCACGGTATCCTCCATGTCTCTTCATAACCAGGACATCCTGCTATGATAGTCAGTGTAAGAGCACCTGCCTTGCTGTCTGCCTTTCAAAACTTAGCCTATATGTTTGGAGTTAGGAGACCTGAGAATCCCAGGCAAACATCTTTTGATGCCATTTTTCTCTATTGTGCCTGGCTGTGGTTCCTACTTCCCAAGATGTCTGTGAGAGATATGTCCAGAGTGACCATGGATGGACCTCAGCAGTCACAACACCTAAAGAGACATGCAGAAGTGAAAACTTTTCAGCAGCTAACATGAAATAATTTTGCTTGAAGCATTTTCTCCTGTAATTTCATACAAACACAGTTTCAGAACATGAGTTTTAAAAACAAACTTCTCAAATCCTTTGAATAAGATTTGCAAAGATAAATAATTGTGGTTTTCATAGGAGGAGGATGTACAAAGAACGTTCAACAGGATAGAATAGGAACACCCTTGCTTGTCTTATTAAGTGTGCTTTCTTAATCAGACTTTATCAGACCCAGGGTTTTAATGTCCACAAAGCTGCAATTAGGTGGAAATAATTAAAGTTTGTCATCAACGTAGGAAAATATTCTTTGGACTTGTAACACATGTCTGCATACTCCATGTAAATTTGCATTCATTATTCTTTTTTTTAATCAAAAGATTTTTTAAAGACAGTATAAACCTGGAACTTGCTGGCTTAAGTTAAAGACTAGCTTTAAACTTGTCACCTGTCTACCTCAGCCTCCCAAGTACTAGGATTGCAGGGATGCCAAGACCTCCAGCTTTATTTTCATTAATTATTGGTGATAGTGACAAAGTATTCAATGACATACTGTGAAGCACATTGTCTATTTTCAGTAACTTGGTCAAATGCAAATCCATCACCTCACAGGTTGGTTTCTGCCCAACGAAAACACTTCTTGATTTCCAATGAGAGGCAAGTTTGTGTTGTGTGTGTGGTTAGTGTTGCTGTGGGTCTAAGCTCTGGGGACTGTCTTTGAGACAGTCAGTCCACATGGAAACTAGACCAATCTAATTTTTCACTTTTCATCTGAAATTGCTGATTCCTATATTCCCTAGAAAAGTAAAAGATTAAAAATGCGCCTTTCTTTTATGTCCTTGTACCATACTCAAATTAGCAGTTAGTACAGGAAAGGAAGAAAGGAATAAAAGAAGAAAGAGAGAAAGGGAGGGAGAATTTAAGGGTGGAAAGGAAAGAAAAATTAGGAGAAAATGATAGAAGAGATTAGGAAAGGGGCCTAATGAAGGAAAGTGGAAGGTAAGGAAGAGTTGATGGCATAATTTAAGACACAAAAGTTTACTCAGGCCATCCATCTATGTGTCCTTAAGTGTTCAACCTTTTCATCTGTGACACTTGGATGCCATGTCTGGAACACCTCCAGCATCTAGCCATCCCTTTCACAGTTCTACAGGCCGAAGCCCCAGAGCTGATAGAAAAGATATCACTCAGGTAGAAGAGTATGGCGAAGATTGAGTATAATTTTCACTTAAAGATAAAAATTCATGTTTCTGTTCAAAGATACTCAGTTGACATCTGCCAGACAAAGAACTAAAGAGAATATATGTCTGTGCATGACAATTTGAATTGAATTGTGCTTTCGACTGTCTGAACTGTAGTGGGAACAACTGTGAACTACTAGCTGGTCACGTCTCATTCTAGTCTTCAGTTTTTCTGTCTGATGTCAGAACTGGACCACAAAGATATCTAATATTATTATTGCTGTTATTATTGCTGCTGTTTTAAGACAGGGTTTCATGTATCCCAGGTTGATCTGAAGCACAGTATGTAGCGAATGATTACCTTAAACTTCTGATACTCTAAAATCTACTCCAAGTAATGAAATGATAGGGCTGTACAGCCACTCCAAGCCTATATGAAGTTGGGGATGAAATCCAGGGCCTCATGCATGCTAGACTACCATTTGAGCTATATCTTCTTCCAGAATCTGTTGTCTCTGGCCTTTGTGCTTCTCTCTGCTGAAAATACCTCACTCACTCTGTGCACTTACCCAATGCACAGATGATCTTGCTTGATGGAATATCAATGCAGTTTAATTATAAAAGGAAATAGGAAACATAGGCAAATGGGTAGATACATAACTAAATAAAATAATAAATAACAAAATGTTTCATGTATGACCTAAACAGGTTCATGAGATAAGAACAATAGAATAAATGGGAGCCAGCTCAGGCCTGCCTGTCAAGACCTTGGATTCTTCATTAACATAGCTGTGAATAAATCTTCCAGGCTATGGGCAGTTGTTCAAGGAAGATGTAGGGTTTGAAGACATCTTACCTTACTTTGGTAGTTGATCATGAGATTGCATATTTTGTGTATCATGTTGGGATCCTCTGGCATTCCCATCAGGTTTTCTGTAGGGAAATTCAGGTTAGAAAAGTTTCAGTTTTTGTTGACTGTCTGAACAGGAATATTTTAAGTGGAGAGTATGAGACACTGCTTGACTGAAATGGAAAATAGGACAAATTTTGGACAACTGTTTTCTGTATTGCCCAAAGAATAACTTTTGTGGCTTGTCATGAAAACTACTATAAAGTTTGTTCTTATGGTTTGCTTAGCCTGTCTTATTAGAAAGGGTGGTACTAGAAGGTGTGCTGGAACACTTCGGGCAGGAAACATCCTCCTTGATGGGTGTTTAGAATTTCATGGAGACATCAGTCTCCCTAGTTTCTCTCAGGACTCTAATTGCTCTTTAGACAATCATCTATACAGTCTTCAGCAAGAATCTAGAGGCATTA
Organism: Microtus pennsylvanicus; assembly: GCF_037038515.1. Lineage (NCBI taxonomy): Eukaryota > Metazoa > Chordata > Mammalia > Rodentia > Cricetidae > Microtus > Microtus pennsylvanicus. The sequence continues at coordinate 128,729,064 of NC_134584.1, read as the reverse complement.
TCGTTTCTTGTATTTACCTTCACTTTTGCAGGGAGATGAGGTTAATTGTTTTTGGCTGGTTTTTATTTTAAGATGGTTCATTGAGAGGTTAATAACAAGGAGAGTTTCATTGACTTATAAAACATTCAGAGACTTTTCCCATCTCTGTACACTAATATATGGTAATAGAACTACTGGAGGGAGGCAGAGGCAGGCGGATCTCTGTGAGTTCAAGACCAGCCTGGTCTACAAGAGCTAGTTCCAGGACAGGCTCCAAAACCACAGAGAAACCCTGTCTCGAAAAACCAAAAAAAAAAAAAAAAAAAAAGAAAAGAACTACTGGAAAATGCAGTTTCCAACTCTCAACAAATGATCAAACACAGGAACCACCCACTCAAGGGGGTGGACAGGGAGAGGGTGGAAAGATCGGGAAACCCTGAAATCAAAAGATCAGACTTTCTTCCCAGATCCACTTTGACACCTAGCTTTTCAGTTCCTCTAAAATACTGGTAGTTCTTGGCTGATAACCATTTGATGAGATCACAAAGATAAAATGAGACTTCTCATTTCCTGGGCATAATTAAATCCAATAAAAGCAATATTCAAATCAGAAGATTTCTACACAACGGATAATTATGTGCATCAAGTTTTGTCTCCCAGCACAGGAAACCTAATGAGACCTTCTGGGACATCATCTCTGAGTCTCCTCTCTGTTCCAGCCACCACAGTGACCTGAGAGCTTCCAGTGCTTTGCAGTGATAAAGATCATCAGTACTGCTTTCCTCGAATACAGGTGTCCAGGATTTATCTTCCTGTTTGAACATGTTTCCATATTAATGAGATGGAAGCTGCATCTAATTGTTTTATTAAATGCAAATGATTTTAATTCCTCTTCTAAAATATACACACATTCAGAGAGACCTCATTGTAAAATTCTAATTTGAATCGTTTGCTATTACACTGAAATAAAGGTTGTTCTAAGGTAATTTGGTGGTGGGTTTTATTAGTTCATTATGAGCATAAACTCAATTTACTGGAGTTAACTTAATATTTATTCAAATTAAAAGATTTATCCTGTCTATAACTCAAGAGTCATTGGCTCTATTTATTCGAGGTCATTTCAATTAATATAATGAAAAAATTGTTTGACAATGTCAAGCTACAAATACCACATTTCAGTGTTGAAATTAGGCCCACTTCATTCTTAACTTGTTTTTCCATTAAAATTTACAAACACATTTAGTTTTTGATATTCCAAGTGTGATTTTTAAGACAATTTATGTGGGTAGAGAAGATTTAAGTAAGAGTTGAAACTAGATTTGTAGCTGTGAAACATATATTTAAAAAACTGTATAAAAATGAAAAGCCCAGAGGAAGTGGGTCTGAAACAAGCAATTTAAAGCATTTGTGGCCAGAATGAAAACAGCTGCTGTTCCAGAGGACTGGGCATTAGGAAACGGAGACTCTTGGTAGACCTTACAGGAAGATGGATTCACCCCAGCTAACTCACATTTGTGCATATCGGATGAGCAGTTGCTACATTTTAGGCTCAAGAGCATGTGAAAGTTCTGGAAATATGGGAATAATAGCCTTTTGGGATAATTCAGGCTCTACTGGAGTTGAAATAGAAGTTATTACACTAAAAAGCAAAAAAATAGTGAAGCAACTGACTACACACCTATTCATTCCCCTTAGAGCCCAGCATTGTATACTTATTTTTTACTTGTGTCTCTAGAGGCAAATGTTACACCAAATCTGTTGCAGTGTTAACAGTGCCTTTTGAAGAAAATGCCTTCAGAATCATTCTCCAAAATGAGTAAATTTAAAAACCTGATTATATATTTTTCCTTCTTTCTTTCCTTTTTTCTCCCATCCCTCCTTTGCTTTTTGAAACACGGTCTCTTGTAGCATGAACCTGTTGTCCTATTTTGCTCCAAAAATCAACTGGACTCATCCTGAAGTCACCCAGAAGGGAGACTCGACTGGGGCATTGCCCAGATCACATTGGCCTGTGCACATATCTGTGGAAGAGTGACTTGATGATTAATTGATGTAGCAGGGCCCAACCTAATGTGAATCGCACCACTTCTTGGCAGATGGTTCTGGGCTGTATAAGAAAGTTAACTAAATATGAGGCTGGGAAAAAACTTCTGGTTTCTGCCTTAAGTCCCTGGTTTCGCTCCTGTCTTGACATCGCTTGGGTGGTAGACTGTGATAGAAGCTACTGTGGCTATGGTATTTGTCACAGAGACAGAGAAACTAGAACACTGGCCTTGAACTTGCTATGTAGCTGAGAATGACACTGAATTTCTGATTTTATTGATTCTACCTTCTGATTGCTGAGATTAAAGGGAGTGTAGGAATGTACTCCATCAAAACTGGTTTCTCTCTCTCTCTCCCTCTCTCTCTCTCCCTCTGTGTGTGTGCGTGTGTGCGTGTATGTTCATGTGTTGAATAAGCTTTGATACACAGGATTACAGCAAACTGCACAGCAAAGGAAACAGCAGAGTGAAGAAGCAATCTTCAGAACTGGACAAAATGTTTTTCAGAGTACTCACTCAGCAAGATTCTTATGCAGAATATATAAAAAACTCAAAAATACAAAATAACAATTAGAAACAGGCAAGTGACCAGAAAAGACACTTTTTAAATGCAGCCACACAAACAGCAAGTCTATGAAACAAACAACAACAAAAATGCTAATCATCAGGGAAATGCAAATCAAAACCCCAAGGAATTGTCTCAACCCCGTCTGAACAGCAGTTAACAAAAACCAAAATGCAGCAAATGCTACGCCAGCAAGGACAGAGAAAAGGATCCTTACATGCTGTTGGCAGGAATGCAAATTAGTGCTAAATGGGGAGTTAAAGGTACATGTGTAGGCACAGAATGAGAAGATAAGGAAAAGATTTATTTAGTGTGCATATCTGGGTCATAGTCCATCATGAAGTGAAGTCAAGTCAGAAACTTACTCAGGAACTTGAAGCAGAAACTGTGGAGAAATGCTGTTTGTTGCCTTGCTCCCAGCTCCATGCTTAGCTAGTTTTGTTAAACAGCCCAGCACTGTCTGCCAAGGGAATGGTTATGTCCATAGTAGGCTGTGTCCTCCCTAAGATGTCTGCTTCTTGTTCCCATAAGACTCTGTGAGAAGAAACGGAAAGATGCAGGGACAGGTATCTAGACAAGATCAGTAGTGTGGAAGGGAGGAACCATAACTGATAAAACACCCACACATCTGTCTAAGAACCCAGCCTTAGTAAGGCTGTTACTTTTCCTTTCTTTACAACGTGGCCTTCTGTCTTTCTAGGATTTTCAATTCTTTGTTCATGCCAGGGACTAAACTTAGCATCCCCCTAGATACCTTCCCGCATTTCTGTTACACATAATTTTAACAACTGTCAAATGCAATTCATATGAACCTACCCTTTCTTTCAAGTATGTGAAACAACGTATTACTTAGAATAGTTTAGTTTTCCTCGAAGTTTTAAAAAAAGAAGCTTTAAAAATTACATGCAGTATATTTTACACAAAACTACAAATCTTGAATTTTAAAGACCAATGAAGATTATTAAATGATAAGACAAAATAAAGGCATTTTCAACATTTTCAAACCCAAAGAGTTTCTGGATACTTTACTCAAGTTCCTCGTTCAATATTCCATTTGCTTTGTATCGTTGTGATAACACCATGGCCAAAAGCAACATGGGAAGGGGAGGACTTACTTGGCTTACACTTTCCTATTGCAGTTCATTGAGACAAGCAAAGGCAGGTGGAACCTGGAGGCAGGAACTGGAACAGAGGTCATGAAGGAGTCCTGTTTACTGGCTTGTTCCTATTGGCTTACTCAGCCTACTTTCTTATACAACCCAGGACCACCATTCCAGGCGTGGCACTACCAACAGTGTGCTAGGCCCTCCTCCATTAATCATTAATCATGAAAATACTGCACTGGCTAATCTGATGGAGGCAATTACTCAGTGTGGCTACCTCTTCACAGGTGACTCTAGTTTGCATCAAGTTGAGAAAAACTAACCAGCACATTAAATGAACTAAAAATATATAGTTAAATATATAATACATACATATTAATTATATTATATTTAAATAACTATACAAAAATATATGATGTGCACATATATATGTATATATATTTGAAGTAAAAAATTATAACACCCATGTAGAGAGGGCTAAGATTTAAAGAAGGAACATTTGGGTAGCTCTAATGAATCATGTCACAATCATGATAATCCACCAGTCTAGGCTTCAAGTAAAATATAGTGGGTTTGAAATTCTGAAAAAAAAATCAATAAATTAAACTACTTCAAGTTGTCTGTTTTAACATCTTACTATTAATATGGAGGAATAGAGATATACTGAGTAGTCTTAGTCTTGAAACATGACTGACAACATCTGCTAAACTCCATCTGTTCATTAGATTGTATACAGTTGACTGTCCATTCCAATCCAGCATTAATAATCTAGCAATGTAAACTTTGAAAGTATGTCTTTCCATGTAGGAGAGCTAAATGTGCACACAGTTATAAATACATTACAGATACTAGTAGGGAAGTAAGAGGCACAGGGATGTTCTTATCTCAGTTCTGACAGAGGAAGAATACACCATCACCCTTCACATACAGAAATGCAGCTGGTCAGTGGTGGTGCACACCTCTAATCTCAGCACTTGGGAGGCAGAGGCAGGTGAATCTCTGTGAGTTTGAAGCCAGCAGGGTCTACAAGAGCCAGTTCCAGGACAGCTAGAATTATTACATATAGAAACCCTGTCTTGAAAACAAAACAAAAGCAAATCAAACAAACACATACAGAAATGAGCACAGCTTTTCAAGGCTTATTAACTACATGTTGGCTTGTACAGATTATCAACACCTGGACAACCTCAAGCTGCATGTTAACACTCAGCAGAAAAAATGTCCTTCCCAGCCTTTACCAGTTAAATGTGGCATGTGCATGGGTAAGGCAGGATATCGAGTAATGTGGAATTTCTCTCTGTATGCTGTGATTACCATTGATTAATAAAGAACTGCTTTGAGCCTATGGCAGGGCAAAACAGAACTAGGTGGGGAAAGCTAGTCTGAATGCTGGGAAAAAGAGGGCAGAGTCAGAGAGAAGCCATGGAGCCACTGGAGATAGATGCTGGAGATAGAGCTATAGCCACGTGGCAATGCACAGATTAATAAAAATGGGTTAAATTAATATAAGAGTTAGCCAATAAGAAGCAAGAGCTAATTGGCCAAACAGTAATTTAATTAATACAGTTTCCATGTGGTTATTCTTCTTGCAGCACCAATTACTTCAGAGAGGTTGATGGGCGTTGAAGAAACTTGGTATGGAGTTTGCCTTCAATGTGACAAGTCTAGCCATTTGAGCAAGAAACTGCTCTTGCCTGGACTGCATTATGGTTTGCTATATGAACTGGACATGCAGGACCAATAGAAAAGTGACTGCTAAACTTTCTAAAAGATGAGATGGTCCTTCAGGACTCCTGTTTTACAGAGCAAACTGCCAAACATTTTGCAGAACACAGAATAAAGTGACTGACAAACTGCTAATATAGACAAAATATTCTTTCAAATTTCCTGCTTTATGGAAAAGTCTGCCAGATACTCTGGACCTTTAGGCTGAAGATGGAAGCTCCAATGTTACAGAAAAACTTTGGGTGACTGTCCAGATAGTGAGATGTCTCTGTCAATTCTAGAGTTTTGGAAGTTGTTTATAATGTGCTTCCTCCTTATTTAAGTAATATTATATTCTTTTAGGGTCTTTAATGGAGTTGAAGACAGATAGTTGTAATTTTCCTTAGTTATGATAAAAGATGAATTAGATGTGAAACTTTATACTCACAAAGAAATACTGTAACTAATTTTTGTTTGATATCCATTTTGTTATATGACTTTTACTATGTTAAAGCTAAAACTTTCCTTTTTATTTAGGCAAAAAAAGGAAGATGATATGGGAGTCCCCTCTATATGCTGTGAATGTTTTATTACTATTGGTTAATAAAGAAGCTGCTTTAATCTATGGCAGGGCAGAATAGAGCATGGCAGGAAAACTAAACAGAATTCAAGGACAAAGAAGGTGGGGACAGGGAGATGCCATGTAGCTGCTGAAGAAGAAAGATGCTGAAACCTTACTGGTAGGCCACATCCTTGTGGTAATACACGGATTAATAGAGACAGGTTAATTTAAGATGTAAGAGCTAGTTAGAAATATGCCTAAGCTATTGGTCAAACAGTGTTGAAATTAATACAGTTTTGTGTGATTATTAAGGACTCAGTAGCCATAAAACGAAAAGCAGTCTCCACTTACAACATCTAGATGAATGTTTAAACAAAACTGGCCACCACAGCCTACCTAATTTAACACAATAACCATCTGTCACAAACACCTAAAGTATGATTCAAAATGACAAAGAAATCAGTTATTTGAACTTCATAGTTCATGGAATTAACAAATGACTGCATTACTAACTTTACTGTTAGCAAAATGAGAAAAGAAGACAGAGTAAAATAAATAAATTATAAAATACATAGGTGATAATAAATTTGTGCCAAATTTGTGCCAATAGGAAAAAATCTTAATGAATTAAAGATGGACAGAAAGATTGGAACAGAAATTTCTTTAAAATTGTTGCACAGATGACACATAGATGGTATAGTACTCAACACTGCTCTTCAACAAAAGATGGCTATGTCCACCAGAAAAGCCAAAGCAGTGTTCACCACTGGCAACAGGACTGGTTCTCATATGTTCCAAGCTTGGGTGCAACTCACTACACAGCCAGGGAAAGCCTTGAACTTTGGATACTCCTTTATCTAGAACTGGGATTACAGGTATCTGCTATCACGCCTGGTTTATGTGATACTTGAGATCCAAACCAAAACCCCTTGAATGCTAGGCAAGCCCTCTACCATGGAATTACATTCCCAGCACAGTATCAAACTCTATACAGGACTTGAGCTATGAAAGCTGATAGGAGTAGATTTAAATATACTCTTATCACATGATCTAGCAAAAAGGAGCCAGAAAACCTTTTGGCATTTACAAAAATGGGCTTAATCTTTTTGTCACACAGTGACCTTGCAGTGAGCTGGGAACTTGACACAGTGATAGGACACTTGCCTAGTATATAGGGGAGCTCTGGTTCGCTACTCAGCACAGAAAACAAACTAAGAATGAAACACAACACTGTGTTATAAATTTTCAGCAGACTTATTTACACTATCACAATGCCATATATGTGATATGTGGAGACAACTGAAATGTCCTTCAAGAGGTTCTTGGCTAAGTAAACTAAGGTATAATCTTTTTTTTTTAGATTTTATTTTTTTATTTTTTTAATTTATTTATTTATTAAGGATTTTTGCCTCCTCCCCGCAACCGCCTCCCGTTTCCCTCCCCCTCCCCCAATCAAGTTCCCCTCCCTCATCTGCTCGAAGAGCAATCAGGGTTCCCTTAGAATCCTACTTGGTACTAAAAAGAAATGATCAAGCCAAGGAAAAATGGGAGGAAGCTTAAGTGTTGTACTGTACAATTTGAACTTTCAGGTGTTTAGGAGAGTAAAAATATAGAGCAATAAAAAGATCAGAGTTTGTTGGAGGTTGTGTGACATGAGGAGGAGGTAGAACATGGGGATTTGTAGACAGTGAACCTCCTCTGACGCTCTAATAGCTAATACTCACTATTGGACACTTTTATATACACCCATACACCATGGCAGAACCCTAGTGTGGATCATGAACTTCAGCTGATGGCAATGAGTGGACATGGACAGTGTAGGCTGACAGTAGTTGGGAGGCCGTGTATATATGGCTGTGGTAAATCTCTGAGAACTCCGTACTTTCAGTCAATTTTGTGGTAAGCCTAAAGATGCACTAGAAGAAGTCAGATGCAAATTCTTCCGCTTCAGACCTGAAGTTCTAATTCTTAAATTTCAGGAAAATCCCAAAATGTTAGACAATTCTCTAACCATTTATTCCACAGACCTGCTCTAAAAAGTGAAATCATACCTTCATCTTCTATTTTATTGCAAAATAAATATCAAGCAAAGCTCAGGTCTTTAACTCTGGTTTAAGTTGACCCTCTTCCCTTCTCATTTGATTCTAAATAAAATAATGATTTTAACAGGGTTTTTCTTAGATCCTAAAATTGTATGGTGTGTGTGAAAGTCACAAATAAAGCAGACATTTTAATAATCAGTGTAATCCTGTTTGTGTAACTGTCCCAGGGGAACATACACACACAAACATATGCACACACACACACACACAAACTATAGAAACACTTTATTTACAAACACTATATACACATACTAAATACACACATTCCATAAGCATACATTATATACATACATTATATGTAAATACCACACATGCATGTACCCTGTCCACACCATTCATATACACATATACACATATACAAACATATAAACAGCATAAACAAACACATATATACATATATGTACACACATGAATCCTATGCACACATTGTACACAACCCATCACATACACACACATACCTTATACATATACAATATACATGAGAGTGATCCCTGTCAGCCATATTCAATGCCTAAGATCTTATTTAAACAGAGTGTGGAGACTACAAGTGCAATGTGATAATTCCTGACCTGGTTATTTCGTGACCAATAACCTCTATTGATTAGAGGAGGCAAAGCAAACACTTCAATTGGGCAATCGGCTTGGTTCTGAAGCAATGCTATTTGCTGCTGCTTCTCCACCTTCACCACGGCTGATGTAGGAAGCATGTGACAGACTTCCCTAAAAGATACCAGTGAAGCCTCACAAATGATGGGGAAGGTATTCTGACTTGGGGGTCTATGATGATACATTACTTTGTCTTGATCAAAACTGGACTGCATGATTTTTCTCCCAAACCAATTTATGTGTAAAAATAAAAATAAGGCAGCCCCCATTTAGAGAAGAATTCCCAGGGAGAGTCTGGACCTTTGTTTTCACTTCACTAAATTTATCATGGTCTTCTCATAGCTTTTTGTGACCATACATGAATGATGTTATTCAAACTGAGGCTTGGCAGCAGTGTCCAAACTTTTGAGATTGTGACACAGTGTTGCACAGTGTTGTTATTAACAAATGTGTTGGGGCACTTTCATAACTCTCCTGGTGATCAAAGGGCTCCAGGATAGACACACATAATATAGAATGCTTATGTGCATTTTCAGATGTAAGAGGCCAGGTTGTCTCAGTTTTAACTTGGTGCCTATTTATTTATTTATTTATTTATTTATTTATTTATTTATTTAAGATTTCTGTCTCTTCCCCGCCACCGCCTCCCATTTCCCCCTCTCCCCCAAGCAAGTCCCCCTCCCTCGTCAGCCCAAAGAGCAATCAGGGTTCCCTGCCCTGTGGGAAGTCCAAGGACCACCCACCTCCATCCAGGTCTAGTAAGGTCTAGCATCCAAACTGCCTAGGCTCCCACAAAGCCAGTATGTGCAGTAGGATCAAAAATCCATTGCCATTGTTCTTGAGTTCTCAGTAGTCCTCATTGTCCGCTATGTTCAGCGAGTCCAGTTTTATCCCAGGCTTTTTCAGACCCAGGCTAGCTGGCCTTGGTGAGTTCCTGATAAGGGGGTGGGGGAGCAGTTATCTCATCAGTAATATAGATAATGAAAGAGAACAAGAGAGAACTCTGTTTAAAGTCGTGACTTAGATTTTAATCAACCTGTAAGATAGAAAATTATAAGAAATCCTTGCCAAATTCAAAATGCATAGCAAACACTTGATTAATTAGAAGCTGATTGTACCAAGAACTTATGTGGTTCTCTGATTTGTGAGTAGGAATTTAATCTCTGGCCAGAGGATGGGATCTTGAACCTGCTTTTAGTAGTAGTAAGCTGATCTGCAGGTTAACAGCAACATCAACGATGAAGGCTGCTATTTCATTTGATTTCATTTTCCAAAATTTTGGAGAGTATAGTTTTAGGTAAATTGTTTTAAATAATTAGTTAAAGTTAGTAAAACCATTGGAAGATTTCGTAGTTAAAAAACAAAGTTCAACAGAGGCTAGTTTAAGTGTTTGTTAAGCAAGCAGGGCTGTTTCTACTGGCCTGGGAAGGAAAGGGAACACAGACTTGAATTAGTGTCTCAATAAGCACTAAGTGATCGTGGCAGAACAGAGATTATGTTTATTAACCTTTATTTTGAGAAATACTCTAAATGACAGTAGAAATCCAGTAATAACTCTGTACTCATCTGAAAATATGCGCAGCGGGGTGTCTGCTGTGTCCTCTGCCTGATACAGACGGGAATGGAGTCTTTGACTTATATATTAAGGGAAATGGAAAATTAAAAGTATCCAAGTGAGGTGAAAATGAGTTTAGGGAATGAATATTGCATATGCAAGCACCCCATTGCTATCAGGTTAAGAAGTTCCCAGGCTCCAGCCAAAATATCTTAGCATTCAAAATTAGAATCTGCTCATTCAAAGTAAGTGGAATACAAAGTTTTTTTTTTTTAGTAAGAAATCTGTGAAAAGAAATAGCTAAGTTTCAAATGAGCACCAGAGGGCATAAAGCACTTTGGAATAACTGAACTGATAAAATATATTTTAAATTCATTCAGCCCAGATGATAAGACCTGAAAGGGTCATATTGTAGGCTTCAAGTTTTAAGCATAGTACACGAGTAATTTTAAGGACAGAATAGAACAAACATTATAGCTAAGCAATCACTTGACTTGGGTTTGCATGAAGTTTGAGACTATATCTAAGATGCCCTGCCCATATGGAATTCTTATTAAAAACAAGCAACATGTAGCAATACCAAGAAGACATGTGAATACCTAAGTCACAGAGGGTTTAGACTCTCAGATGGTATTGTTTTTCAGTGGTTAAGAACCATAGCAGACTATCAGTGATAGAACTGTAACATTATTTCATTTAAAAAGTCAACGTCCTATCAAGAACAAGAGTTCTCCAACTGTGAGTCTAGGCATTAGACAAACTCCTTGGTTGACAGACAGGGAAAGGGATCATGGCTGCATAACAAAGGACTGTCTAAACGGGTTTACTTTCTTTCTCACCCTCCTAACCTGAAAAAAAAAAAAAAAACATGCCTGGGAGCTTAAAACAAAGGGTTTATAGGCTTTTGTCTCCCATCAATAAGTCTCCTGCTGATAGACTGGTTCAATAAGTAGAGACATGTTTACATAACAACTGTGGGCCAATCAGCAGCCTGCCTTTCTTCAAACTGACCAACCCTAAATTAGAGGAAAAAGACCGTTCAGAGGAACTAAAAACTCCAACTTTGGAGAAGAAACTGGATTTTTGGATTCTCAGCCTCCCCTCTGCTTTGCAGAGGTTCCTTTTCTTTGTAAATTTGTTGCATGGTGTATTTCCTCATCACCCCGTAAACACTTTTCTTCAGTAGATGCTTTTATCTACTGCTGTCTTCAGTGTTTGCTGTTTTAGATTTCTCCGTTGTACTGAAGATGTTTCTTCCCCATTTGATTCTTTATTTGGCAGGGAAAATGAATCTGATCAAGATCTCTAAACTATATTGAATCATTTCGAGCTAACAAAATATTAATACCTTGAGAATTGTTGAAGACTTTAAGGAATATCTGTTAATGGATTTTTTTCTCCTCGTACTAAATTAAAAATTAAAGTGTAGACATTTACAAAACAAAAATATATAAATGCACACTTCACTACATATGAAAATAGTGATGTCATTACATGTTATCTGTGTGCTTAAGGAATGAAAACTCAATTGAGAAACAGCCTCAATTAGACTGGCTTGAGGACTGTTAGGGTCCACGAGCAGTCACATAAAAGACTTCTAGACACATATGCAATCAACAAGAGCTTTTAATTCTCGAGAGCAAAAATTCCAGCAAGCAGGAGTCAAACCATCTGACAGTGGCAAAATGGTGACCCTGAGAGAAGCTTATAGGCTCCTTTTAAGTAGGACTAGGGGAATTCCAGCTGTGATTAAGTGTACTTTGAAGTGATTGGGTATAAACGCTTCCTGGTACAGAAATCATTTTAGGATTGGCTAGTCAGAAACTGTGGCTGAAGTGTCAGGGATCTGTTTGCTGTGTCAGGGGTTTGTTTGACTGAAAATAAAATGAACAGTTCCTGTTTGTTGTAGGTTAGGACCCTGATTGACTACCAGACTGGACATAATTCCTGAGCATCTGGTTGAAGCCAGACATGAGTTAACACAGAATAGTGGGGTAATCTGGGTCCGAGGTCTTAAGCAAATTTGCCCCTGGAAAATAACAATGAGAAAGCAATTGGTCATGTTAGGATCAGTCCTGTTATAAGAAGGGGCCATGTCTTTGGTGGCATTTTCTTCATTGTTAATTGATTAAAGAGGGCCCAGCCCACTTTGAGTGGTCCCATCCCTGTGTAAGCCTGGGGTTTTGTTAGAAAAGTATTTGGTCAAGTCAGAGGAAGCAAGTCAGTAAGCAGCGTTCCTCTTTGGGCTCCACTACAATTCCTGCCATCTGGTTCCTGCTTGAATTGATGTCCTGACTTCTTTCAATGACAGTTTGACATGGAAGTGTAAGATGAAAGATTCTGCTTTCTCTCCAACTTGAAATTTTGGTTGATGTTTTATCACAGCAACATAAAGCAATCTAGAACAAGCATCAGTGTATCTTTCTTGGAAAAGTATTCTTCTTTACTTATTTCTGGATCACTTTGTTTTGTTTCATTGTTTCTTCTTGCTGTTCAGTTACTTAAGTTCCTTATACACCTTAGATATCTACCACTTACCTTTGGATACTTTCTTTCAGTCACTGTTTCCTGAGTTGTTCAGAAGGCTTTTAGTTAGTTGCTTTTACACTTGTTTGTTTCTGTTTTTAAATTTTTACTCCGGCCTTTGGTGTCATATCCATGTAATCATTTAAAAGGCCAGTGTCAGAGGAGTTTAGTCATGTTTTTTAAGCAAGGGTTTAGGATTTCAGGATTTCCATTGAAACCTATAGCCAATTTAGAGCTGACTTTCAATATGATATAAGATTCCATCCTTTTTGTTTTTTGACTAAATATCCAAGTTTTCCAAGTTCACTTATTAAAGAAAAATCTTCTCCTTGTGTTACTTATTTATGTGAAAGTAAAGTTTTTAGAAGTAGCATATAGTTGATTCATCAAGCTACTATCTTTTCATTGTGTAGTTTAGTTTCATCAACATTTATACTCGATCCCCCGTGATCTCAGAGGAACTCTGAAGCCCAGGCTGCAACTGCACAGAGCAAACCAAGAAACTGTGACTGCACAGAGTGAACCAAGAGAATGGGCCAAGACAGCTCAGCAACCCCCGAGACACAGACAGCAACTGCACAGAGAAGACTGAGAACAGCTCTCTAAGACACAGACAGACTGAGGCAAACACAATGGCAACAACAATTAGAGGAAGAGATGGGGAGGCACCAGTGCAAGAAGTCATTCAACAACCTAAAAAAATCATGGTAATACCAGAACCCAGTACTCATACAACAAGATCATCCTAACCCAGAAGAAGCAGAAGAAAACAATCTTAAATATAACTTTATGAAATGGATAGAGATCCTTAAAGAGGAAATGAAAAATTCTCTTAAAGAAGTGGAGGAAAAGACATACAAAAAATGGGAAGAAATCAATAAATCTCTTAAAGAAACTCAAGAAAACCAAGAGAAAACAATGACAGGTGAAACAAACAGTACAAATGGTTCAAAACTTGAAAATTGAAAAGAGGCAATAAAGAAAACATGGTCCAAGGGAATTCTGGAACAGGAGCTACCGATGCAAGCATCACCAACATAATACAAGAGATGGAAGAGAGAATCTCGAATATTGAAGATTCATTGGTCAAAGAAATTGTTAAATCCAACAAATTCCTAACACAAAATATCCAGGAAATCTGGGACACCATGAAAAGACCAAACCTCAAAATAATAGGGATAGGGCCGGAGAGATGTCTCAGAGGTTAAGAGTACTGACTGCTCTTCTGGAGGTCCCGAGTTCAAGTCCCAGCAACCACATGGTGGCTCACAACCATCTGTAATGAAACACCCTTACTTGCCTTTATCCTCCATTCTTCCCACAGAAAGAAGGGTCATTTTAAATGAAAGAGAAAAGAAGTAAGATTTTGCAATTTCTGCGTGACACTATTGTAGTTCACAAATGTTCTTTTTATAAAGCAAATTGATCATTTTTCATCGAAAAAATACCAAAAGGTAAACAGAAACAAAACTCAAACCAAGGAAAAGAGAATCTGTGAGTAGAAAATAAATGGAAAACCACTGGCTGCTTCATGCTGCCAATACATCAGCTGAACAGGAGCCCAGCTTTTCATAAACGCTATAATGGTCTTGCAAACCCCTCTAATGGCAATGGGTGAAACATTAGCCTATTTGAATAAAGGCCAGAGTTGCTTAGTCAGTTTCGAGTTATTCTGAGCTGCTCTGACTTCAAGGGGATATACAGGGCTCAGACCCAAGGGCAGAGTGGATGCCCAGAGTTGCTTGATACCCACATGGAAAGTGGGATTTGTGAGCCACCATTCTTATTTTATTTTGCTTTATTTTTTTCTTAGTTTATACTTTCTCTAAGCTACAAAATTGACCTGTGTTGGGAGTTATATGCCCTGATTAGGAATTTACTGGGTGCCTCCCCTCATTTGATCTGCAATGTGATCTGTGCAGCCCACAATGCCCTCCACAGCACAGCCAAAGTAGATGAGGCTGACAGAGGTGCCACCCTAGCCTGGCCAAGGTCCCAGGGACTGAATGCAAAAGGGAAAGTTTGAGTGTGTGTCTCATACTGGTTGTTCAGTGTACTGACTGGCTAAGTCTAGGCCATAGGTTGCAAAGCCTTTGTGGTTTTCTCTTATTATGTTTAAACTGTTAGTAAATGTGCCTCTTGGTTCATATTTTCTGATGTTTAGGGTTAAACTACACTGCCTTGTAAAACTGTGTCTGCTGTGCCATCTCATAGTGCACTTCATACAAATACACAGATTTCATCCATCATCCTTCTCCAAAGCAAAATCTGGGAACTCAGGCACCTCAGCACAATGCCTTTTCTTTCCAGCTCCCTACCACCTCAGCTGGGCCAGCTATGGCTGAATTTGTCTGGTGAGGAGGCTGCAGAACAATTGCTACTCTGGTAATAATTTAGAAAAACATAACACAGTGCGAAGATGAGTTAAGATCTCTTATTCTCTGCTCAGTGCCCAACTCTGCCTATTGTGCATGAGGCAGAAGATGAAGATAGACAGAACTATGAGGGTCAGATGATAATTCATGGATAAGATTTCACTCCTGAAGGCTCCTGGGAGCCTGTTATGGCCTCACCTCTCTCTGATCACTGGGGGGAGAGTCTGTGATATGCAACTTGGTCATTTAATACAAGTACCATGCGTTCATTTTCAATACCAGGGCTGTGTTTTCTCTCAAGGAACATAATTCAATCTGCTCTTTTGAATCACACATAATTTATAAAGTAGCTAATGCGTTAGACAGATGTTAGGTCAAGGCTGACATGTTTCCCTGCTAAAGGTTTCAGATGTGAACACATGCAGCAGGCATCCCTGTTCTCAGAGGTTAATGGAACACAGAGCCCCTTTTAGCTTTCCAGGCACACAATATGGGAGATTTCGGCATACTGTCAAACCCATTTGTTTCTTAAGAACAAAAAAGAAAATAAGAAAGCACTGATACAATTAGCTACTAGAACATGCTGCTTTATTTTTATATCAAACATTACATTCACAAAATGCATCCTTTGGGGAAAAAGGAGGCAAGTGAGCTCTGTGTTGCAGCATCTGGTTTCTGTTTATATCATTTTTCTGTTGCTCTGAGTTAGTTCTCTTTCTTTTATGGGGTCTGAGAACAGATGAGCTGGCTGAGTAACCAAAATGATCACCACTTGAAGGCAGAGTCACCTTGAAATCTCCATGAAGTTCTGTTTTTCCTCAGGGCCCAGCCTCAGGGCAGACTCAGCCTGAGGGTAGACTCAGTCAGAACTGGTCTACTGTCACCCAAGGAGTGGGTGGACAGTGGGGCTGTGAGCATAGATAGGGATGGACTGGAATGATTCACAGGAGGAGGGACAGTGGAAGATAAATGAGATTTTTGATGAATGAGAATTTTCAGATTCCTATATTAAAATCAGCACTATCTCTTGGGACCCAGAGAGAGAGAGAGCAGGGTACTTTCTGATGAAAAACATTGCTTTGCCAATTGCACTGCAGCAACATTGCAGCACATGCCCCTGTGGGTCAGGTATGCAGAGCATGTCATCTGGGGAAATCAGAGCTGGAGACTACTCTGGTTTCTTCCAGAGCAGTGGTTCTCAACCGGTGGGTCGTGACCCCAACCCTTTCACAGGGATTGCCTAAGATCATTAGAAACACAGATATTTACCTTATGATTGATATCTATAGCAAAATTACAGTTATAAGCAATAGTTAGCAACAAAAATAATTTTATCCTTGGGAATCACCACAATATAAGGGACTGTATTAAAGGATGGCAGCTTTGGGGAAGATGAGAACCCTCGCATCCACAGAGCACAATGAAATACTCTCCCATGAGCTTAGTGGTGAGCCATGTTCTGTGTAGGAGTGTTTCCTCTCCTCAGGAAAGTCTCTCTTACTGGGGGAGAGAGTCACTGCTCCTATGTTGCAAGGAGAGGCTGCTTGTTTGTCCCAGTCATCCATCTAGCTTAGCCCCAAAATAACCACACAGAAACTGTATTAATTAAATTACTGCCTGGCCCATTAGTTCTAGCCTCTTATTGCCTAATTCTCACATCTTGATTTAATCCATTTCTATTAATCTGTATATCGCCACGTGGCAGTGGCTTACTGGGAAAGATTCAACATGTCTGTCTCTGGTGGCTCCATGGCGTTTCTCTTTCTCTGCCTTTCTTCCTCCCAGCATTCAGTTCTGTCTTCTCCACCTACCTAAGTTATGCCCTAAGAACTAGGACAAGGCAGTTTCTTTATTCATTAGCCAATGAAAGCAACACACAAACAGAAGGAACTCCTAAACCACTCCCATTGTTTCCCAGTAAAAGAAAGGAGCTGGTTCTGCAGAGACCATCAATGACTCTAAAGGATGCCACACTGGATTGCTGATTGGGTTTGCTGATTGTTTTCTCTTGTTTCCTGAGCCTATGGCACTTTGTGAGTTCTCATTTCCTACCTCAAATCAGATGGTTTTCCACCAGGGACTCATCCATACTCTAAACTGTCATTTCCATGATGAGGAAATGAGAAAAATGAGAGATGAACTAACTGCAAAACTAATCTGTCAGTTGTAAAAAGTGTTACAGCACTCACAGAATTGGAAACAAACTTTGGAATTAGGGTGAATATTGAAGAAGAATCCATCTTTGGTGGAAGAATTAATAGACACCAGCAAATGGTCTAATGAAAATAATAGAAATGGGAGTTGGGGAGATGCCTGGGTCTATAAAGTACTTGCTACACGTGTCTGGGAATCTGAATTTAATTTCCATCACAGTATCATCTTTGAGTATTCACTTGCACAGTCTAGGTGTTAGCTTTTGTTTTCTTCCTCAATCACTTTATTTTTTATTTTTATTTTTTTGGTTTTCTCACTGAACTTACCAGCCAGCCCCGGGGATGCTTCAGTCTCCACCTCCCAGCACCAGGGTTCTAAGACTGCCCTTCTGTTCCTGGCTTGCTTTTTACCCACCAAACCATCTCTCCAAACAGGGATCTTTTTAAAGTGATTACATGTTGGCAGCAGATGTTTGTGCTGTCAGTAATCCTGAGTACTATTGATCGCACTCTTGTGAGATTCCACCCACCATTACCCACCATTTACTCCTTCGTCAGCATAAATGCTAAAGCAACAATTTTGCCAAGCAAACCTCAATTTTAATGACCACAAATCAGCTTACTGATTCTGACCTACAGTATAATTCATTGCACAACTGTCAAGAAAGTTTTTGTTGCTGTTGGTGAGATACAGACTTAAATAACCAGCAGCCTTCTCTCTTACACTGTGTGTGTGATAGTTCTACCAAGGAGTTTCTTCTTTCAAATGAATTTTTCCTATGGTGCAGTTTCTTAGGCTGCATTTTCTCTTGTACATGTATAGAAATGAGTCTTTATTGCCAATGAACCACTGATTCCCCCTGAAAGTCTAGAAGGAAGAAACGGCGGCTTCCTTCCCTGCCTGGTCAGCCAACTATGGAGGCCTAAGATTCCTGAGGTTTTGCAAAATGTCCCATTTTGCCCCTGAAAAGCTATTATTTTGCGAACCATTTCCCAATTTAGTTTAAGCAGAACAACAGTTGAGCTATGAGTACAAAGGAGTAGTTTGTGGGTGAAATCATGTAGGGAAAGCTGTCTCAAGTTATTTCCCATCTATACGTGTGTGGTGTGTGGAAATTTGCACGTTTTTGCTATTACAGATCAAGACAAGTTTAAATAAAGACAGTTTAAAGTGTTTTTTTAATCAGTAGTCTTGGTATCATCTCATTCTTGCATTCTGGGATGTAGGAAATCCGTGAATGTCTCAGAAGCCTGCACTTTTTACACTTTGGGTCAACTATATACCCTCAGCCTATTCTGACTGAAGGGTGTGATTTAAATGCAGAAAGCTCTGTACTAAAGAACAGGAATTCAAGGGCGAAGTAGCAGAGTTCCTACCTGGAAAATGGACATATATCAAGCAGGACACGGACAAACTTTAGTTTCTTAATGAACTAAAAGTATCAATGTCCCAGTGTGTTTTTAAAAATCTCTTCAAAACACCAAAAGACATTGTTAATTGTATATCATCAGATTGTTCAAGAAGAGGAAGGAAAACAAAGCTTTACCACATGAGTGGATATGGATCTGACAATATAGAGACACTCGGAGAGAAAACATGCAGAGACACACAAGAGCCCTGACTCTGGAAAGCCAGAGAACAAAATGAATAAGCTAAATGTTTAAACAGATTTATCCTGAAAGCATGGGAATCATCATAAACCAAGGTTAGCGGAAATAGTGTCATCGTAATTTAATTCCATTGTAACTGAAGTAGCCTAAAGAATTTTGTAATAGTGTAAATCTTTTCCCAGTCCTTCCTATATCCATCAGCCATTTATTGGAGAAAAATGTATAGAAATATGCCACAGGAAACAGAAGCCGGATAAACACAAGAAGTAGTTTCTGAGCAGGAAGGATTGCAGGAAATAGGTTGTTTTTGTTTCCAAGGTATCTTGAGCGAGGCTCAGCAGTAAGGAGCAGAGTAGATTCACACTTGCAGAAGAGCCACTGCTGACATAATGCTGGCATTGAAGACTGGTCACATCACACCATGTTTCTAAAAACAGCAATAAACACAATCTGAAATTGAATATAGTTTGTAAAACATCTGTCTCTGAAAATGTGCAAACTTTGTTATAGTTAGTTTTTGTTCTTGGAAATTAACATAAGGGAGAAAATTTCATTTGAAAAGAAGGTAAGAATTTTGAGCCCTACTTGTGGAGCCCAGAGTTTAATAAAATATGATCACTCAAGAATAGGATTTAAGTATTGGTGAAGTTTTCAATATAAAACTCTATCACCCAAGCAAGGGAAGCTTGCGGCATTAGATGATTAAAACAAGTTTCAGTCACTCGGGGTAGTATTGTGGCCAGAAGACTGGATTAATTCAAATTTAAAATTTACCTAATCCTAAATCCTTTGCTTATTCCCAAGTACTATCTAATTAATCTCTTTCTGTTATCTCCATACAACCCTTCAAGCATGAACTAAAGAGACAGCATGGGAGCATGGGATGTTCCCGCACTCATCTTTAAGTGGGATCTGGAAATATATCTCACTACCGTTCTTTTCAGAATCAACTTGATCTTCACATGTCTGATGTGAGCCTTCCTTGAGATGGAGACGTAGAGGCCTCTGTAATATGAGCATAGCTGGAGACAGCTACAAAGAGTTCTGTTTATAGCCAAGGGTGCCCAACTGTAACCAGAGAGGCCACCGCAGCTTCCTGTGTCTAAATGTCATTTTTGGTTGGGAACCATGGGCCAGGAGGAAGGACCTGACTTGCCAGCAGGTGACCTTAGGTCTGTATTTGACTTGTGTGATCTGAGACAACTTTATTAGCCTCTTCAAGGAAGGGTTGGTTTTCTTATTTGCAAATGAAGGCAAAAATATGTATCTAAAGTTTTAGTGAATGTTAAATGAGGTAATTGATAAAGTTTTGTAAAATAATGTCTGACATTTGGCTTAAAATGTCTTTATTCATACTGGCTGCAAAATTTGGATGTCATCACAGTCCACTTGTCCTGTAACAGAACATGGTGAACAGCATAATTTGTAAAGAATCTACATTAATTTTCTCTCAGTGCTAGAGGCTGAGGCACCTGAGATGAATGTTTCAGCATTTGGCAGTGAGAACCAGTTATCTCCTGGTGGTACTGCGTCTCCCTGTAGGAAGCTAGGAACGCAAAAGGAGCCTTGCTATTTCTCTAGCTCTTTATTTGGGGGGGGGGGGGAAGAGAGAGAGAGAGAGAGAGAGAGAGAGAGAGAGAGAGAGAGAGAGAGAGAGAGAATATACTACTCTAAACACTTTACTCCCTGGTTCTAGGACATACTAGAAATGGTAAGTTAGACAAAGATAATAGGCTATGCAAAATTGTTCTTAACTTTTTCACACTTGCTTTGTCTCTCCCAGAGTGTTAATATGAGTCATTAGGAGAGCAAATATTATCTGGAAGGGATCCAGGTGTGGATCCACATAACTGGGGTGACTTTACACTGTTAAAGCTAAGGTTGATGCTGTTTGTAGTGCCATTATATGGTGGGGTCATTTTAAGATTTAAATAAAGACTAGAACTTGAGTAAGCTGTATCTCCCAGTGAAGCAAGGTTCTCATTTTTTAAAAAATATATACCATTGGGCCTATGCATTCTCCACTACAGAGTCATGTTTTGTTCCCTGGAATTATTTGAGAAGGTAAACCTGCTTGCACCCTGTGAGTGGCATGGTGAAATATTTATGCTGTCACTATGTTTGCTTATGAAAGTGTCTTTTGCTCCTCTGGCAGGCGGGCAGGCTGTTCATGAATAACTGTGTAGGAGGCAGACCATGGCTCTTTTCTAGCAAGGTCATGGTGCAAGCAGAGCCACACGGTCCTGATGCTATTTTCTGGTTGTGCTTTGAATAGATTTTGTTCTGTGGAACATTTCTCAGCCAGACTTGAGTTCTGTGGAGATCCGCTCCCACTGCTCGAACCCTTGCCTCTAGCCATCTTTTAAAGATTCGACAATTTTTTTGCCTCTGGGCTCTTCATGCTTGTTTGTGACTTTCAGAAAGTTTTCCTAAAGATAATGTGTTTTCTCTGAAAATCAATGCCAATGGGTTATTAGATAATGGCAGGGAATGCAAAAGCCCTTGTTCAGGTTCAAGCTGCATCAAGTGGGCTACATGAAGCCAATTACTGCTATCCTTAGGAACACCTTTTCAGGTAGTGCTGTGTAGCAGCAACCCTTTGGAATAAAAAATAGATTTCTTATTAATTTTTAAAAATAATTAAGAGGTGGGACTTGGGAATTGAGATATGAGCCTTTTTTAAAAATCAAAGAGGCACTAGAGGGATAGCTCAGTTGGTGAAGGACGTGCTGCCCAAGCATCAGTCTTGAGTTTATTTCCAACACACATGTAAAGAGTCAGGCTTGGTGGTACACGTCTGTCACGCTAGCAGGTGGTAGGATGGGGTAGGAAGATTTGCCAAGCTTTATAGTCAGCCATTTTCTCCAGCTGCTGAATTCTAGGTTTAGGGAGAGACCCTGTCTTGCAAAACGGAGAGAAGAACAATAGAGGGAGACATCCACCTCTAGCCTTTGCCCTCCACATGTGCACCCATGTGCAGTATGCTCAGAGAAACACAGAAATAAAATCAAGGTACAGCTTAATATTATAGATTCCTTAAAATTGCATTTTTATTTTTATGGCATTTTATTCTCCCATGTCTGAGGAGCCCTGCAGGTAGTTTTGTTTTTATCTCTAGGTGTATCCTTCATGTGCCTATCCCCTCTCTCTTTCTCCCAACCTTCCTTTGCTGTCACTTCTGAATTTTCTATTTTCTGTACTGGCTTTCATTCTTACCTTCTTGTCTTTTACAAGATATTTTTAAAATGTCACTAGCAAACTGTTACGTTGTTACTTAACTTGCTTTCTTTAATTATTTCCAACCTTAGATTGACTCTCATATGTTATTTCTGTTTTTCTAATTGTCTTTTCTTAGGTCATTTATTTTAGCCAACTTTTCATTAAGTTTCTTATAATTACATTTGCATGAATTTTCTGGTAATTTTATATTAAAATTACAACCACGTGGAATTTTCCCTTATGACTTGCACAACTGAAGATATGTAATTTCATATGTACATATGTATGTATATGCATATGTTATACACTCATGTGTGTACATGAGCATGCATGCACATTTATGTAGTAATATGGAGCGGCAGCGGGGCTGCGTCCCCAAACACCCCAGCCGCCTGCCCGGCTCGGCTAGCTTATGCCCAAAATAATTACACAGACACTGTATTCATTTAAACACTGCTTGGCCCTTAGCTCTAGCCCTTACTGGCTAATTGTCACATATTAATTTAGCCCATTTCTAATCATCTGTGTAGCGCCCCTAGGTGCGCTTACCGGGAAGATTCTAGCCTAAGTCCATCCTGGGTTGGAGCTTCATAGCGTGCGTCTTCCCTGGAGCAGGTAGCATGGTGTCTCTCCTTAGGCGTCTGCTCCGGAGAGCAGAGCTGTCGAGTCTGAGCTCACTTCCTCTTCCTCCCGGCGTTTTGTTCTGTTAACTCCACCCACCTAAGGGTGGGCCTATCCAATGGGCCTAGCAGTTTCTTTATTGCTTAGCCAATGAAATCAACAGATTGATATATGACACTCCCACATCACATTTACATGGAAGCTGGAAGTCAACTCTAGGGTGCTATTTCTGTACTGTACATCTTGGTTTGTTAAATAAGATCTTTCACTGCCCTAGAGCTCACTGATTTGGTCAGGCACCAAGGACCACCTGTCTTCATAAGTGTGCAGCACCCTGCTCTTATATGTTGTTAATGTGGGTTCTGATGATTGAACTCAGATCCTCTTGCTTGCACAGCAAGCACCAAAAAAATTGTGCTTTTTTTTTTTAATTGAAGATGCACAGGTCTGCTGGTGGTATAACTAGAAGGAAGTTCTCAGGAGAGAGGGAGTGTCATCTGCTAAGGGTGTTTGAGGCTGTGTTAATGGACAGTGAAGGTGTAAGTTACCCAACAGGAATGTTCTTACCAACACCCTGTGATTATGATGCTAGGATTGTACAAGCTGCTGAGTTACACCAACTAATGGTCCTTTCAGTACAGCACCTTCCACAGGGGCACTAGAGCCAAATACAGAATTCCCTGCTAAACATGAATCCAAATTACAGCCAGCCAGGAACAATTGTCTTCTGTTCAGTATGAAAGCATCTCATGTGGTACTGGAATACAGTTAAGTCCCCAAAAGAGAGGTTACCTAAAATACAAATTATAGCATTTTTATATTTGTGAAATCTGAAAACGTTTAAAAATAGAAGGAAATTAGACTCTGGAGAACAAAGACTGCTTTTGTTACTGCCTCCCCAGCAGGTTTAGACCCATGAAAAATACTCAACTCTTTCCTACGTGGATGTCAGACTGAGCAGGGGAGGAGAAAAACACTGTGGTGCACCTTTTCAGTGATATTTGTCAGTACTAAAGTTCCTTAGACCATGTGTCCAATAGCCTTGTTAATATTCCACAATTTACCTTTAGGCTTCACTGTCCTTGATGGCGAGTTTGATGGCACCTCTCTTGTCACATTTTGTTCATCATTATCTACTATAGACATATATGTATACATGTATGTATAAATAAATTATGTCATAGATTTGTGAAGAGCTGTGTTAAGTTCTGAAGGTGACCAGTCTGCACTCACTAAATAACAGTATTCTCCCACTACAACTGCCAAGTATGTCTGCAGTCATTGCCAAATATTTCCCAACGGTCAACATTACCCCCCAAGAACCATTGCATTGAAACCTACTTTGTATTCTATGGGTCACATGGAATCAGGTCATTATAAATTTGGTGCTTTAAAAAATATAGGAATGAGAATAAAACAGTACCACGTCATAGCACATACATTGTGTAATAGGAAATTAGTCCACAGGGCAAAGGTCAGGAGAGTTTCATGGTCTGTTCAAGTCCATCCCCATATATGTACATTCATTGGGCTTCATGACCAAGATATTCCTTGCTGTGATGATCTATGTACATTTCATTTCATCTACAGTATTCAAACATTTTGAAAACATGTTGGAGTGGAAGCAGAATATACACAAATTCTTTACTCTAGATAGAAAAAGGAAATGAGGGCGAGTCTTCACTACTTTTCTCTCTAATTCCGTTTGCATGACTGTCCCTGTTATTGAATGTGCCTGTCAAGATTTTCTCCAATTCTGCTGTCTTCACATAGAATTCTTTAGAAGTGATGACAACACAATTTTCACAAATGTGTTTTTTTCCTTTTTTATCTTTTCAAAATTACTGTTTTCAGATGGGATTTCAGGAAAGCTGGCATTGAGCTTACTCTATAATCCAGACAGGGCCCTAGAATTTGTGATTCTCCTGCCTCACTTTTCTAAGTAGTTGTTAGCAGGCCTAGCTTTAAATGTACACAAGAGTTCATGAGATTAGAGTCTGGTGAGAAACAAATGGTGGTGCTTCATCAAAGCTTATTTCTGCCCCAAACAGATTAAAGAACCTCCTGGCTTGGGCTGATGCAAACATTGTAGCAAAGAATCTTATATAAATTAAATAAAATTGACGAATCTCAAATGGCCGAAAGACACTCAAGGAAACAACATCCTTAGCCTTTAGAGAAATGCAGAACAAAATAACTCTGAGATTTCGTCTTACACCTGTCAAAACAGAATGGCCAAGATCAAAAACACTGATGACAGTTTAATGCTGGAGAGGATATGGGGTAAATGGAACACTCCTCCATTGTTGCTGGGAGTGTAAACTCATACAGCTGCTTTGGAAATCAGTATGACAATTTCCCAGAAAATTAGGAAACAATTTACTTCAAGACCCAACAACACCACTTTGGGGTATATACCCAAAGGATGCTCACTCATACCACAAGGATATGTGCTCAACTATGTTCATAGCAGCATTATTTGTAATAGTCAGAACCTGGAACCAACCTAGATGCCCCTCAACTGAAGAATGGATAAAGAAAATGTGGTACATTTATACAATGGAGTATTACACAGTGGTTAAAAAAAAAGTAATGATATCTTGAAATTTTCAAGCAAATGGATGAATCTAGAAAAAAACCAAATTTAGTGAGGTAACCCAGATCCAGAAAGACAAATATAACATGTACTCACTCATAAATGCCTTTTAGAGATAAAGCAAACAAAAACCAGCATACAGTTCACAACCTCAGAGAACCTAGCCAACAAAGAGGACCCTAAGAAAGACATACATGGATTTAAATAGGAAGGAGAAAAAGACAAAATCTCCTGAGTAAACTGAAAGTTTGGGGGTCACATGAAAGGGTAGAAAGGGAGAAGGGAGGAAGGGAAGGAAGCAGAGAAAAAATGTATAGCTCAATGAAAACAACTAAAAAAAAGAAAAGAAAAAGAGAAGAGAAAAAAAGAAGGCAAAGAAAGAATAAAGAAACAGGACCAGGGATGAAGCTCAGTGGTAAAGCAAGTGCTGGTGTGTACATGGCCCAGGTTCCATTAAAAAGAAAAAGAAGGAACAAACTTTTATATTTAAAACACCTGGGACACATCTGGAAACATCTATGAACAAGTAAGTCCTGCACACAATGAGCGTGGGGACAATTGCTGTCTGCTGTGCAGAAGAGCTCTAGTTATTATTCCAACACACTGCAACGTCTTCAGCAAAGCACACACAGGCGGTCCACTACAGAGTTTGACAATCACTGAGTGCTGTTCTGAGAGAGAAGATTTACATTACAAAAATACAACACTATGTTTTCATGGGTGACTTGTTTTATTCTTTTCAGGGCTTTGGAATTTCATACAGAGCCTAGGAACCTAGTGTTAAATAATGTTCACTTATAATGCTTTTATACAAGATATAATATGTAATCTGGTTAGTCTATTTATGTAACGTATATTCAGGATCTCATTTTCAAAAGCAAGAAATTTTACATAATTACTTTTCTTCTTTTGAGATATGTATTTCCTTCTAGTTCCCCATTAGAATCTAATTTATTATGTTTCTTAATTCAATGTATTTTCTATAACCATATCACAGCTGTAAAAATGCACATCAATTTAATTTTTACTTAATGAGCACATGATCACTCAGAAAAAAAGCCAAAAATCTTGGATTAAGTCATTGCTGTAGATGATTATTGATTGACAGTCACTCAAAAGGGGAGGAAGGAGTCACTAGGAATACATCTCTCCAAGTCTCAGCACAATTGCTTGTGTGTTTAGCTTTGTTCAGACTGCATATATTTTTTACAACCCTTACTTTCAACCATATGGACAGACATTTCTGATGACAGTGTTTGTCACCAGGTTCTGGAGTCTAACACTTGGTGAGTCCTGTGTGCTCTGGTGGAAGCTTCACCCCAGCCCCTGGTATCCATATACCCAAGGAGTTTGGAATGTTCTGGTGGAAGTTCTACCCCAAGCCCTCTTCCATCCCTTTTCAAAACCTGCCACATCTCAGAAAGTCCACCAAATGATGACCCCTCCCCCAGAGATGTTCAACCACTCCCATTAGGAAACAGTCATGGGGTTTCTCAGTCTCTCTTTTCTGTCTTCTCTCTGGGGGACTGGGACTAGAAAATCACCTGGGAGCATTTTACCCAATAAACCTGTTTTTGTTTTTTCGAATTTGGTTTGATTTGGTATGATTTGAATTGCTGCATCAGTGGAGACAATTATAGTGTTGCAGAAACTTTTTACTGTCTTGGGGCTCAGGGGCTCCAGGGTACAAGGCTCCAGCTCAGCATCAAGACTCACCATGAGTTTCTGACAATGTAGGCATCTTCCTCAAGGGTCCACCCTCCCTTCACTCATAGGCAAGCCATGTGTTTCTTGAACATTGTTTTCTCTTAGAGGAAAAAACATCAGGCAAGCCCAGGGAAAGCATTGCTGTCAGCTGACTCGGGTGGAACTGTAAATATCACCCCATAATTTCAAACAAGCAAGACGAAATTACAGCTACTTTCCATCTCCTCTTCCCCTGGAGATCCATTCTCAGCAATGTTGTGAAGTCAGTTTTCAGCAGCTCCCAGAATTCCTCTTCTGACCTATGTGCTGGAGTCGTAAACACAGCAACTCCTTCTGGTTTGTTTTACACTTCTTCAAGTGAGTCTGTGATTTGGAGCAGAACTCCTCACTTGACACATCTCCAGTGAGCTCAGATCGTGCTGTGGTTGATCCTGGCTCTGATATGAATAATTGATGCTGTCCTGTTCTTGGATGAATTAGAACTTGGGATGTAATTAGTGCTCTCTGTTCCAGCTTCTTTGGTTAACTCCAGTCTGCTTCACACAACTGCAGACTATACTAGATGATTAGCCGGTAAAACCCTACGAAGAAGGCTTTGGCTTCTACCATGCCACATTTTGTTATATCTGGGATGCCAGCTAGATGATGCCAAGTTTAAGAATTGTTCTCTCCTCTAGGTCATAATGGTTGGATTTGGTGGAGATTAGAATTTCCTTGACTATGTTGGCTCACTGCAGGTCAGGGAGTGCTGTTAAAGGTGTAACTAAAGGGCATCTTTTCAGATCACTGCACTGTTTGGGCATGTTAAAGAAGCAGCTCTCATCCCTAAAACAGGGATGCAAGTAGCAGTGTTGAGGTCAGAGGAGTTTAACTTTCTGGTAATTCAAAGAGTGAGTCACCATCTCAGCTTAGCCATTCCTCAATAGCAAAGGCTTTTCTCCATGTGAGGGATGTCTAAAGCACAGAATCCCTGCCTGGGAAGGCATGACCTACTACATAGCAAATCTTTCTGTAACGACTGGAGACCCATTTTCTGGAAATGTGCTTCCACTCCTAAAGCCACATGGCTTCTAGCTAAATTGACAGAAGATTCTGAGAATTGGCAACTAGCAGATACACACATGGAACACGCTAAAATGGGGAGTCTCCAGGGACACAGAGGGACTAGAAATTTAGTGTGAGAGGCAGTCATAAAATACAGAAATTGCACAGTATACAAGTTTGTTACAATGCGACTCAACCTGGGTGGAAAATACATATATTTAATTAAGTGCCAAATAAAAGAATTTGGCAGCCATTGCTTTGACTACATTATCTTAGGTGAACAAGAGACATTAAAACAGGCTGAAGCCCTCACATATGCACCCTTTGTCCACTTATTAATTGTCCATAGCTACAGCAGACAGCAGACAGGCATTACCTCCATAACAGACGCTACTTTCAGTATCACAACACTGTGATTCCAGGCCCTCCCAGGCCCCGAGTTCAGGTTGGCAACCCTGTCTGGCTGTTTGGATTGTGAAAAGTTCTGTTTAGAACACAACCCACACTGTAAGGTGTTCCTGTCTTGACTCTTCTGATGAGTGACTCTTAACCGCAGGACGTGCTGATTAAAACCTTTTTCATCCAGGTTTTTCTTTCCAGAACTGAAGTCCATATAGATAGTGGAGGTTTTAAATAGTGATGCAGACATGCACCATGTTTTTAAATATCTTAAATGAAGTTATCAAACACTGGTTGAGCGTAAATAACTATTTTTCACTTCTAGAAGCTTTCTAAAAAGCTATTTAAAACACAAGTACTTAAAGTTATTTTTAGTTATTTTTATGTAACATCAAAATGTTGGATGAGACCAGGTGTGGTGACTCATGTCTGTGATTACAACACTAGAGAAGCTGAGGCAGGTGAATTTCTGCTTCACTTTTGAGGCCAGCTGGGCCATGAGAGCAGCTCCACGGCTGTAGAGTGAGAGTGTGAAGCTTCCAACAGTAATACGGCCATACTTTGTCTAGTTTTTATTCAAATGCCAAGTAACTGTAATATTTCCAAATATGAACATATACACATGTAAATTTGTTGTTCTATAACAAAATAATAAATAATAAGATGAAATTTAAAATATATCATGGTAATTTGTAATTCCAGTAAGAAAACTAGAATTCATTGTCTTTCAGTGTATCTGTAGTTCTTAAATGGAAAAGTACACAAACCCAGAAAGGTTTATATTGTCTTAAGCACTTGGCCACCTTATCAGAATGCTATATTTTACCTTTAGAAAGTCATTGCTACAGTAAAGATAACAGAAAATGTTGACAGAATCTGTGGTTCTTCAGGCCAGATTCCTGGAACTCCTTCTCTACTCTGTGTGTGTGAGTGTGTGTGTGTTGGCATGCGTGGGAGATGTGTGTATCAGTGTGTGTGTGAGTGTGGTCATGTGGGTGTGTGTGTGTGTGTCAGTGAGTATGTGGGGCATGTGTGTGTCAGCTTGTATGGGGGTGGGCGTGGGTGTGTGTCTGCATGTGTGAGTATGGGCATTGTGAGTATGGGCATATGTGTGTGTCGTGGGAATGTGTTAGTGTAGGCATTGTGAGTGTGGGCATGTGTGTGTGTTGGCATGTGGGAGGCATGTGTGTGTGTTTCTGATTTTCAGTTTTTTCAAGGGAAAGAAGAAAAGATGGGGCACACACTCTGGGCTCTATGATCCTCCTGAGGTCCAGCTCCTTCTCCAGGGCTCAGAGAAGAGAGGTAGCTTTCTCCTTCTGCAAACACAACTGCTTGTAGCCAGAGGAGGCAGCAATCATGAGCAGTGTGTATCAGACACTCCTACCCTGTGCATGGTAGGTATCCAGACCGACTAAGCCTGTCCCTTAAGCATAACAAGGGATGATCATACATGTAGCTGGCTATACATCTAGCTTGCACCCAGTCATAGTAAGTTTCACGACCAGCCTGCTTGCAGTGTAGTGGACAGGTACCTTATTTTACACAAAAAACTGAAAGCATCTTTCCATAGCTCCTGTTTTATATTTTCTCTCTTCATATCCTCTTCGTTGTTCCTGATTTCTCCTATCTTGCTTTTCCCTAGTAGTGTCAGAATGAAAAGAAAGGCCATTAGTGACTCCTGCTGGATCCCCTTTTGCCTGTGAAAGAGACATTTTTTTTTTACTTTTCTTTCGTGTATGTGTGCATACATTGGTAGATAATGCATGTGCACATATGTGTGTGTATGTATGTGAGAACAGAGGTCAACCTCAGATGTCATTCCTCAAGTGCTATCCACAAGAGATGTCCTATCCTTTGAATGTGATTTTTATGATCTTATATATGTATGTTTAATTTCCTGTAACCAGAGTAATACTTCTGAAAAACCATCCAAAGATGTGTGGCCTGAAAAGAAAAGTAAATGGAAATGAGCAGATCAGAAGAGGATAGAAAGGGTTTCCTGCCTCAGGCATCTTTTGGCTTGTTAAATCAAATTTTGTTCATTGAGAAAGCAAGGAAAATATAGTTTATCCATGCTGGCCTCATAGGTGGCCTCTTAGGATACAGAGGTGCCAAGCAGATCTGCTTTCTGTTCCTTTTTAGAATAAAAAGTAGCAAGTGGGACTCAGACAGCAGAGGGTGGTAGTCTCATGCTTCTCAATATTTCCCACATTCTTACAGTGTTTTCTAGTGACTGTGTTGGAGAACACCCAGAGTTCTTAGTCTGATTCCCAGAACCCAAGTACAAAACAAACAATCAAACAATGACAACGGAAAAGGGACATGGTGGTGCACATATATTATCCTAATGCTGGGGTAGCAGAGACAGGGAAGTCTTGCATCTAGTAAAGCTAGCCTAAGAGGTGAGCTTCAGAAAAGTCAGAGAGCCTTTAGCTAAGATTATCCCATGACCTGTGCACAAGTGTGTATGTGTGCCTTCTCATACATGCACCCATGTGCATATCCCTGCCCCCACACACATACACTCAAATAGGTATGCACACATGTGCATATCCCTCCCCCCCCACACACACTCAAATTATGACATTTCATATGTTTCTACAACCTTTTGCTCTGTTCAAACTACCCAGTTTCAGCAAATGGATGTTTAGGTCAGTGCGGTAATGTATAGCACTTTTTTCTTTCTTGAAAGTACTAATTTTAATTTAATAAAAATCTTTGTATTTGTAGCACATTTACCCTTTCCCTTTTCTTTGGTCCTGTTTGTTGAATTTCTTTAAAATTCACAAAATGCTTCCTTGTTACCTTTGACCAAGGGTCCCTCCCTGCTGCACAGCACTCATCTCACCAGTTGGAGGCGCTCTGCTGTGCTTTTTCACATCACCATCCTCCTTCCCTGTCCCAGGCCCTCACTCTCTTGACTGAAACTATTATATAACTCCTGTCTTTGCAGAGAGAAAGTTTGACAGAAACAAGAATGCTCACTGCCTTTCCTTTCTTCTACAGAATCTCACACAGGGAAGAACTCAGAAAACCAGTAGAGAAATGCTTTCCAATTCTGGAATTTGTAAATGCTAGGAACTCAGCATGACTCACAAACACCTGAAATCTCTAAGAAGAGTCAGCTTCTTACTATCTAGAAGATGAAAGGAAATGGAAAAACAGACTTAAAATAAAAACTGAGATCCAAATTCAAACTGAAAAGTCGAGGTGGGTGGGGGGATGCCTTTCTTTCTCAAGTCACCCTCCAAGGAGAAGTGGGCTGGAAAGGAAATGCCTGGCTAGTGTGTTACTATCAGAATGGCTTCTTCTAGATTCTAGCGTGCAGGGTATTTCCAATATGTATTTCTAACCCTAAACTCCTAAAACTGGCAGTTCTCATTTTGCATGCAGCTGGTTGTGTAATCCTTGACTGAGAAGACCCCAGAATGAGTACAAAGGACCTCTGCAGGGTGACAGGCCATTGTATCAATAAGAGAAAGCTTTGCTCCAAGGAACTGAGGCAATAGAGTTTGAAAGTAGTGGACACAAAGGAACGTCTGTTAGGGACAACTCTGAAATCTTGCACAAAATTCCCAAAGTGTTTTCTTTCTAGCATTCTATTATTTGGGTGGAAAGATTTCCCCATCTCTTTCACAATAACAGAATGGTCATTCATGTTATCGCCTCCTACTTCAAGCTTACAGCACCCTGATCTTTGATAACACCTCAAATCATACCATTTATCCTAAATGATTCAGATAGTGTCTTAACAAGCAGAACACACATTCTACATGACATTTCTTGACAATTCATACATTCCCATTTTGATTTCTGGAAAGCCAGGATAATCCCACAATACAGTTCATATTTATTCTAAATGCCCAAACATAAGAGACTTGCAGCCTAGGGGCCAAACTGTAGCAATCCAGCACCAAAAATCAGTATGGCTTCCTGACCCTAATAACTGTTTCTTTGCATTAATTAATTCATTGTATCTGCAGTTACTAGATAACAATTATTAGGAATAAATGTTGACATTATTGTAAATAACCACTTAACCCATTTAAGTTCTTTTAGTTTCCTGTTGTTCATGAAACTTTGGTTTAGTATCAAGTACATGAGAATAAGATTAGGAACATTTTCCCATGTTCATGGTCTAAACAGTCTCCTATATTTTAGAATCTCTTGGCTCTTCCAAAACATTTGCATAAATGTATTCATGTGTGTGGTTTTGTGGCATGTGTTTGTGTGTGCACATGTATGTGGAAACCAGAGATCAACCTCGAGTATCATTCTTCAGGTTCTATCCACCTTTGCTTTGGTGGGAGTTTTTCTCATTGGCCTGAGAGTTGCCAATTAGGCTAGTCAGGGATTCATCTGCCTCTGCCCATCCCTCTAGTGTTGAGATTAAAGCATGGGCCACCATGCCGAGTGATACATGTGTTCTGGGCACCAAGCTCAGAACCTGATCCCTGCGCAGCCAGCATTTTTTCAACTGATCCATCTCTCCAGCCTGATATATGTTCATTTGATTTATTTGACATCCCTAGATCAATCACTTACTCATTTTAGGTGGCGCACGCCTTTAATCCCAGCACTCGGGAGGCAGAGGCAGGTGGATCTCTGTGAGTTCGAGACCAGCCTGGTCTACAGAGCTAGTTCCAGGACAGGCTCCAAAGCCACAGAGAAACCCTGTCTCAAAAAAACCAAAAAAAAAAATATTTGTGAGATTCTATCTTAACCATTAATATACAAACTTCTGAGACATCCCTTAACACCCCACATAGGCTTATGAGCTTTTCAGATTCAGTGAAAACATCTGTGAGCTTGCCAAGGACACAAACCTGAGAGGCCAGCCTCCAATGGAGACATTTGAAGGGTTAAAATGAGGGCGTCAAACAGCTGTTGTGGTGATAATCACTTTGCTGGAGAGAAACTGCTGTGGCCATCATATACACTCCTAAATTGCTGAGTTTCCAGTGCCGTCAGCCTATGACAAACAAACTACAAAATTCAATACACATGTTAGCTACAAATCTGTCAGACTCCAACGGCAATTCTCACTTGATAAGGTCTACTCCCAGGTGCCACAGGTAGGGCCAGCTCTCCTTAAACATGTTCCAGCCTGAGCCCTCCTGCCACCTGCATCCTTCAATTTATAATGTCCAACCTCTGTCCTTTCTTTCAATGTGACAAAATGGTATTTCCATTCATGACTGACCCACCAATTGGAGGAATAGCTGTCTAACCAGAACCTGCAAGTGGATTTGAGGCTCTGGGGACTATGGGATTGGACTGTCTCTGCCTGACTTACTTCTAGGAGGCTTCCCTTGTGCCTATCTAAGGATGTGTTCAGCTTCTTGATATGATAACTGTTTTCCTGTTCTTTTATGATATTCTACAGCATGTGGATTTCTGAAGCTTTTCCTCTTTTTCTTCATCTGAGATAAAGTCTATTTTTAATTATATTGACCCTCTGTATAACTGGTTCACACAGTGGCAGCCTCCAGTCCATTACCTTACCTGAAATCCTCTGCACTGAGCTCTTAAGCATCATGCCATATGGTAATCTCATGAGTGAAGTGTCCCAATACATATGTATTAAGAATCTATTAGCTTGGCATTGATATTGAATGTTTGATTTTTATGAAGAATAATGCCAAAATATAAAACACATTTTACTTTGTTAATGAATACGTTTGACATAGAATTTATTTAGTAGTATTATTAAAATATCGGACACCTGGTCCCCGATCACACTGCATATATTCGTGTCTATTCATTGCAAGTGCCTGTCAACACCACAAGTTAACTCATGATTTCCAAGCATATGTTTGATGTCTTGGTCTCTATTGTGTTAATGCTGCAGCAATAAGTTTTCTAAGTGTATAGTATGCACTTAAGCAAGCCATCTTAATATGAAAAATGTGCTGAGAAAGGACAAGGACCACAGGACATTCAGAACATGCCGCAGAGACCTGGACCCCAAACTCAGGAAGTTCCTGGATCCAGGGTTATGAAGAAGGAAAGTATGACAGAGGCCTGGAGTGAGGGAGAAAAGGCATGTCCCCAGGAAAGGGGGGTTGAGTGGAAGAGCTTCAGTGAGATGGAGTAAGGGGAGGAATAGCAGGGAAGGTCATGAGAACTGTGCTCAAGATTTGAAGCCACACTAAGGAGATTGCATTAGTGACTATGAAATTTCCATTTGATTACTCTCAAGAAATTCTGGAATCTGTGTTCTCATTGCCCATTTAAAAATCATGTCCCTTATTGCAAAGCACTGTAGATTCCTCCTTGAGGCTCACTGCTGACTCCCCCTGCTGCTTAGAGCCCAGGCTCTGAGCAGACACACAACCACATTCTTTTGAACAGCTCAGTATCAGAATCAGGATCACAGCTCTTTCTGATTGCTGCTTCCCAGAAAGATGCTCGGGAGCAGCAGGCAGCAGGGACAGTGATGCTGGCTCTAGGCACCTTCAAAGGCCTGCACCAGACCCTGTGAAGCTGGCCAATTCTCCATCTGAAGAGGCTTCTTCCTGTTAACTCTGAGTGATGATGGCTTGAGGAGGTGACCTAACCATTCTGGAAATAGACTAAAGTCACTGGAAAATAAATCAAATACATTGGATTACCCTCCTTAAAGCTCATCAAAATTAAATATTTGAGATAAACGGTTAAACGAGTATGTACGATTTTTCTATGATGTTTTATAAAAAACATTTAAAAAACTTCAACCCAGAAACTCTAGCCAAATATTTAACAAGAGAAAAAATTTATTGTTTTTGATGTGAACCCTACCACAAGTATATTGTAAAATTTAATCAAAAAGGGAGAACATTTTGTTCAGATAAAAATTAAATTGTCTATCACAGTTAATTTATGTTACTATTTCACTGACCTTTAAATTACCATGCATTTGGTTTTGCTTTTTCAAAATGTAAATAGAAACATGACAGACTAAGTGGACGATACATGCTGATGGGGCCTGGGTGAAGAACTTCATTTTCAATGAAAAGTAAACGAGAGATCTTATACAACATTAATTGTTTTCACCATGATATCTATATTTGGTACTTTAAGTTAAATCATATAATTTTTCCTAAAACTTCATTCGTGAATTCAAATTTGTTGTAAAATAACACAATTTTAGTTTGTAAAATATGATTTGTTTATAGAATTTTGGACAATTTCTTAACATTAAGATATGTAGAGCATACCTTATAAAAACACACTTAGAGCCACTGACATGTTAAGATGATAATTTAAATCTTTTATAAATAGTTTTAGAACAAACTGGTGTTCTTTGTGGATATTAGTAAATGGTGTAGATTCCCCCAAAATTCAATATGATCCCTGAATAAAGGATTTATAAATGAGGACTGATATGTTTTATTAACAAAGATCAGTGAACATGAACTGTTGCTGCTGAATCTGGGCTTTTAGAGAAATTTGTGCTTTTAAAAACACATATATTAATAACTAGACAGAAGATAAACTATTGTGTGTAAAGGAGTGTGAGGACTAAAAAAATGCATGTAAATATCCTGAGATCATAAAATTAAACAGAAAGACTGAATGTTACTTAGAAGAAATAAAGGAAAGAAGGAAATGGAAAAAAAAAAACAAAGGAAAACGAAAGCATGAAGAAATAGGGGTTAGGGAGGGATCTCAGGACTGGCCCCTTCCCCTGGCTGCCAGGTAGAAGGCCCAGGCTTTCCCAGGTGCTGAATATAAGGTGGAAACAGAGACCAGTGTCGCTCATTTCACAAACTAACTTGGAAAGATGACGTCTATAGAGGATAATTGGGTTGGAAGGCTAGATGCGTGTAGCTTCTGACTACAGAAAATTGCACTTACAGCTGATTGTATGGAGAATTGTGGCTCGTACAGATCAGACATAACATCTCAATACACTTGTGCCCTTGTGGTCATCTGAAGTCATTGCAGGGTTAATGTATTTATATTACATATTTGTAAAATTTTTCAGATTCCTAAATCTTGCTGGTCATGTTTAGTTATGAATAGTTTCTGTAAATAGGATTTAAATATGTAAACTAAATGTTTGGACTTAAATATGCAATTCAAATATCTAAACTAATTTAAAGATAGTATTTAAAACTAAAAGTATGGCTGCAATTTTACTGTCAGTTAATTGTTTTGAAAATTAAAGGTTGAAAATATTCTCATAGCAATGAGGTTTTCTATTTTTATTTCTAGTTGCATATAAAGTACATGTCAGGAAAGAAAGCTGAAGACAAAAAGATCAAATG
>NC_134584.1:127762343-127789843 GCF_037038515.1 Microtus pennsylvanicus | reverse complement strand
TTTTTAGCCATATTATATTTTCTTTTTAGTCCAAATACAAACACTATAACACTTCCTGCTATCTCCCTTCCTTCTTGCACTTAATGTCCACTACCACAATAAAAAAGGATATATTCAGAGATGAAACTAGAGCTGAAAATCTGTATTTTAGTCATTTGAATATTCTTATGTTGTCATATTGTACCTTTTAAGTTCTTTCTCCAACATTTGTATACGGCATTTCTATCTGTTATTTGAGACAGCCAGACCAGAGTCACGCTCAGTATGTCGCAGACTGGCAACCTTCTCCAAGCCTCAGCCTCCCTGGTGCTACATTATAATACCTCCCCCAGCTCTGTTCTTCCTGTTGTCTGACTAGCACCTGGGTAGTGAACCTCAGTGAAATACCAGATAAGAGGCAAGGCTGAGTGTTTTCCTGATTGTTTACCGTGTGCCTGAATGCCGGAAGGAACGTGTGCTTCGTCGCTGATGTATTTCTAGAACCACTGAATGATTTTGTTCTCACTTTTCAGAGCCATGTAAATCAGGTGACTTATACGAGAATGCTGATGAAGAGACCAATCTCCTGCACATGTCAACCTCCGCTTTAGTGAGATATTTGACTAACGGTAAAAAATCCACTGCTATACAAACACGTGAAACAGAACTCTGTTCTATTCCCACTGTTTCTGTATACCAGTATTTTCAACCCCTGGGCCCCTCCAGCATACTGCGAATCTTACTAGCACAGAATGTGTTCCCGTATTTCTCCTGTAAGTAGAGACATGCGTGGAGAGCGCTGTGGTTCTTCATAGTAACAGATCCTATGTGTGGTCCTGCCTTATCTCTAACCCAGGGAAAGTGATGTGTTTCCTTCATGCCTCACATCCTTAATTTTCAGCATGACATTATGAAGTGAGAATATTTGACTGTTTTTCAATAATTCCCTCTTTAACCACCTTTACACTTTTACAATCAATGGTGCAATCAATATCATTACAAAGTTTTGACTATACAGTAGAGTGTGTGATTGGGGTGGTTGGATTCAGGATGTAGTTTTAATAGATCCTGTGTGGAATATCTACATATCCATTCTAGAATGGTCGTAGTTAATATTTGTGGCACTAATTATGTGAGAAAACTATTTCCTGATTCTTAGCACTAGACTTTTTAGGGATACAAAATATCAGCAAGATTAAACTATACTGGTCACTTGGCAGTAGGACAGAAAGTGACCTACAGATTTTGAGAAAATCCCTAGAATTCTGAAGTTACGGTGCAGAGCTAGAGAATTCTATTTTGAGGGCTACAGAGATGGTTCTGTAGTTAAGCCAGTTACAATGCAAGAAAGAAACAGAATTTATTTCCTAAAAACCCTTGCAAAATGCAGCATGCTCAGAGCCAACTATAATTCCAGGTTGTAAAGCAGAGACTGGCTTCCCAGTGCAGCCTTAGAGATTGGCCACATAAACTGGCTCTGAGTATCACATAGACAGCCTTAGAGACTGACCAATGGACACAATAGCCTCGATGAACAAGATGCAGAAGTGAAGAAAGAGGAGTCTCCACAAACACCCCAGGCACATGTGTGCACAAACACCTGTGTGTAAACCCATGCATATATATACATACTGCACACACATACACATAGAAAAAGAGAAGTTCATTTCAAAATCATATAGAATCTTGAAAGAATGTCAAAGCCAAAAGAGTACACCAACTCACTGTCCAGTGTCCGATGGTCAGCCCTAAAAACATACATATAGATAGCATTACCAGACTGAACAGGTTATATTTAGAAATATATATGTATATACATAAACATGCGTTCATACAATAACAGTGAAAAAAGAAGCCTTGCATTTGAGGGAGAGCAGGGTGGGGTATATAGGACAGTTTTAAGGGAATAAACAAAAAGGATAAATATTGTAATTGAATGATAATCTCAAAAATAAAATTAAGAAAAATATTGGCGACAAACTAGGAAAGGCTGCAACTCACCATAGTTCTGACGGCAGCCAGACAACACAGGCTGGTAAGGCGCAGACAGAAAGACACTCCCACTCACACGGTCAGTGGTACCCAGACCACTCAGGCGGGAATGGCAGTCTAGCACATATGGTGCCGGGAAAACCAAACATCCCCAAACAGAAGGGTGCTCGAGCCCTCTCATACACGGATACTTCAAAATATATCAACGTCCTTTTTGTTGCTGATGAAATGTAAGCTGAACCGCAAAAATATCAAATGGAAACATAGAGGAGACTTACAGGCCAGCAAACTTGGCTTTGTATTGGCAGTTGGCATAAAACACACAGTCAAAAAAGAAAAATACACAAAACCTTGACTTAGTCTCAACCTAATTTTTTTACATGTTTGTTGAAAGAAGTGGGTGGTAGCGTGTTGTGCCCTCTGGTTCACATCCCTTCCAGGAATAGGCTTTTCATCGTGTGTATACTAACAGGGGTATATTCCCTTTCGTGGAGCTGGCCTCAAATGCAGCCACAAGGAGCTGGTTATGTCCGCTATTAAATCATGCCACTGTTACATCAATGGACATGTCTAATCGAAACCAGTTACTATTTTGGTTTCGATGGCACACATATGGGTGTGGCCATTAGTACGTTGTCTCCTTAGCCACCTGTGTAGCACCTTCCAGCACTATGAACACTGACCAAGTGGGTGTGAGTGTCCATTGTGTTCCATCTTGCTGTCTCTGTGCCGTAGAACCAACGTGTATGATCTATTCGCCAGTAGGGTATTAACCTCAAATCATTGTGGGTAACCAGGAGCAGTGACCACACCCTATCTTCTTTTGGGGGCGCCTCATAGACCTCTCTGCCAAGCAGCTTAAATGGGGCATCTGTGTCACCCTAACCACCTTGCCCAAAAAACATTGCAAAAGGATGGTAGGAAGAATTTATGGGAGGGAAGATGGGGATCATGAGCATAGGGCATTGCTATTGCAACCACAAACACAGAGCTTCTATGGATTCTAGCCAGGATGGGCCCTCCAAGGATATAGGAGTGCCCAGTGAGACCCTAATCATTTTGAGAAGCTGATGACTAATGACAGGCTTAGGAAAAGGGAGTGACGTTTCTCTATCGGTACAGCTGCTAAGGGATAATGTGGAAGAAGATGAGCTAGAGAGAGAAAGGGAGTGGATGCCAGAGGATAAAAGGAAAGTGAATATAATCATAATGTATTCTACATAGTTATAAAACTTTAAAAACTAAAGGAAAATGTAGGAGGAGGCCACTTGTTGGTTCCCGGCCACCCGGCTTGTTTAGACCCAAAATAATCACACAGAAACTGTATTATTCAAAAACACTGCTTGGCCCATTATCTCTAACTTCTTATTGGCTAACTCTTACATCTTAATTTAACCCATTTCTATTCATCTGTGTATGGCCACGTGGCTGTGGCTTACCAGCTAAAGTTCAGGTGTCTGTCTCCAGCAGCGGCTCCATGGCTTCTCTCTGACTCCACTTCTTTCTCCCAGCATTCAGCTTAGTTTTCCCCGCCTAGCTCTGTTCCCCTATAGCCCTACTATAGGCCCAAAGCAGTTCCTTTATTTATCAATGGTAATCACAGCACACAGAGGGAAATTCCACATCAGAAAAATTTTCTACATAAACATCAATATCATTTTTCATTTAATAGGTAAATTAAAGAATAACAAAAATAAGAGGGCAATACAACAGAGTAAAAGGCAAAATCAGAATTGGAGAAAATATCTCACTTCTATCTAATAAGCATTCCTATCCAAAGATGCAATAATAGATCTAAGATGTAAGCACATTTGAGAAGCACTCTCACGGACATTTTTCCCCTTAACAAACTTTGCAACCTTCAACCTAATGAAAAAATATGATGTTCACACCTTAACATGAGAGAAGACAGCCCCACGCTACAAAGACTTAACACTCTGTGCTCACTGTCTGACTGACGCTAGCAGCCACGGGACAGACGGAAGAAGGAAGAAAAGAGAAATGCCATTGACAAGAGGGTGAGAAAGAGCCGTCCTGTGGGTGCCGCCTGTAATTTCAGCTCCTTGGGAGACTGCTCCAAGAGAGTGGCAATTCACAGTCAGCCAGGGCAGCGTAGTGAGACCCTGTCTCAAAGCTGTGGAGTGCTTACCTTGCTTACAGAACGGTCAGGTTCAGACCCTAGTCCTTGAAAAAATAGAAAAGTATACCAAATGTGGACAAGGTTGTCAAGAAAATATGCAGGAGTATCTGAGGTTGGCAGGAGTTGACATGCTCAGTGGGTAAAGCCACCTGTTGCCACACCTGACAGGTGTTAGTCCTTAGGACCCACATAGTAGAAACAGAGGACTGGATTCCCCCAGCTCTCCTCGTATGCAGGGCATGTGGGGTGAAGCGAGCTCCAGCAGGACGGAGCAGCCTCTACGCCTGCCCTGCCATCTGCAGCAGAGGTGGCCTCATTCTCAGTCAGCCCATCTAAATTCTAAATCTGTGGTTAGAGAGAAAGGGTAATGGGCTCCTTCTGGGTGCCGAGTGGAAATGGCATGAGGGCAAATGGCTTTGGGTCTGAGAGAAAGCAGAGGCATGCTGTTCTAACAAGCACCTGCCTTGGTGAACAGAAGTGTGGACATTTTAATCTTATGCAAGAAACACATTGTGGAAAAACTTCCCTATGTAAATTTGACCAGCTAACTTTGAGATAGGACTCTCTAACAAGCCCACATTCTACATTTTATTTTAGGATTCATCCCTAAATAAAGATAAATTGAATCTGTCTTTTTGTACTTTCTTTTTAACAGTATTCCAAATATATACACTGTGCCATTTCTTATTATCTATCATCTCCGTTCCTTTTCGTAACTTAATTTTCACTGTAGAAATGTCATCTAAAAGCAGAGAAATGTTTATGGAGCGATTAAGCTGTATTTGCGAATTATCTAAGTCACCTGTAGTTGTATATATTGTCGTACTGGCATCTTTTAAGTTCCTCCTCTGACATTTGTATATGATCTGTCATTTGAGACAAGGTGCAGGATATAGCAAGATTGACACTCAGTAGTAGGTTAACAGACTGGCAAGCAGATAACCATCCCCCTGCCTCAACTTCCCTAATTCTGGAAATACAGGTGCCTCTCTCATCTCTGTTCTTTGTTGCCTGATTTATACTCTAATGATGCCGTCTATATAAGGAAATATCAGCTATGAGGCAAGGCTGAATAGAACAGAGTCTGTGCTTGTTAACTGTTCACCTGAGTTGCTGGGAGATTATTGTGCTTCAGAAGTGGGTTTTTTTTCTTTTGCAGTATCATTGAATGGCATTGTTCTCACTTTTCAGAGGCATCTAAAACTAGTAGCTTAAAGAAGGAAGTAGTCAAAGGATCACGCCTTCTGCGCAAATCAACCTCTTCTGGTAAGAAGCATTTGCACAAAGGTAACAGAGTCACTGGCATACTGATATGTGAGACAGAATTCTGCTCTTTTCCCACTGTTTCTCTCTTCCAGTATCCTCAACACGGAGGCCCTTCCAACATCCAGCCAATATTACAAACACACAATACGTTCCTTTTTTTTTCTTGTGTAAAAAGACACCTCTGTGGAGGGCTCTGTGGTTCAGCATAGTATTAAGGTGCAATGTGTTGATCCCCCTTATCTCTAACCCAGGCAAACCAATGGCTTTCCTTCACTTCTCACGCCCTTACTTAATATTCTGCATTATATTATGAAGTGAGAGTCCTTGACACTTTCTCAATAGTTCCTTTCTATATTGCCTTTACATTTCTGTGTTTGTGACTACAATCAATGGATACCATCGGTATCACCATGCATTTTTTTTTCTGCCTCTTTGTAAC
This sequence comes from Microtus pennsylvanicus, assembly GCF_037038515.1. Classification (NCBI taxonomy): domain Eukaryota; kingdom Metazoa; phylum Chordata; class Mammalia; order Rodentia; family Cricetidae; genus Microtus; species Microtus pennsylvanicus. Next base: position 127,784,027 of record NC_134584.1, on the reverse strand, counting down.
CATACAGTAGAAAGTGTGAGTGGGGTGGCCAGGTTCAGGACTTGTCTGTTTTTAATTCAGTAGCTACTGTGTGGAATCTTTACATATCCATTCTAGAATGATTGTGGTTAATGATTATGGCAGTAATTTCATGAGGAAACTGCTAGTTCTTAGCTCTAGACCTTTTAGGGATCCAAATGTTAAAAGATTAAATTGTATTAGTCAGTTGATGATAGCACAGAAAAAGACCTAAAGATTCTGAGAAAATCCTTGGAATCCCAAAGATAGGTTGTAGAACTAGAAAGTTCCATTCCGGGGGCTACAAATGTGGCTCAGAGGTTAAATAGCTTGCAATGAAAGAAAGAGGGGCAGAATTCAGATCCCTAAAACCCACGTAGAATGCACGGTGCACACGGCAGCCCATCTGTAATTCTAGGTTGCAGGGCAGAGACAGGATCCCCAGAGCAAGTTGGTGACTGAGATTAGCCACGTGAACCGGCTCTGCGTTGGATGAATAGATCCTCCATGGAATAAGAGGAAGGAGTGACGAGAGAAGATTCTCTACAAACACCTCAGACCACCACAGACACAAGTTCACAAACGCACAAATACCTACACAAAAACACGCTCAAGCACACTTAGATGCAAATCTTCCCACCCACACCTATGCGTGTAAAAAGAGAACAATGAAAAAAAAAATCAGTCTCACTCATAAGGAATCTTGAAACAAAGTCATAATAAAGTTAATTGCAAACAACCAAGAAAAAAATCACACTTCATAATTTCAGAACTTAGGACACAGTTATAGTCACAACAGAGAGGTGACATAGACCACTGAAGAGAGAACCCATAAGTGAAGTCCCACCTATGAGGTCAGGGACACCCAGACTTTTCAGTGGGAAAATGCAGTCCAGCACATAAGGTGCAGAAAAAACTAAATATCCCCAAACAGCAGGTTACCTGAGCCCTTTGCTTAAACTGTGTACAAAAATACTTCAGCATAAATCAAAATCCTCACAAATGAAAATTAAACTTAAAAAAAAGCTTAGAAAAAAATATTGCAGAAACCTACAGTATTGCAGATTTAGCCATATATTGTGGAGCTGATATAAGATCCCAGTTAAAAAGGGAAACTTCCAATTAGGCTTCATCAGAATCAAGTTTTTTTTTTTTTACCTGTTCTTTTAAAGAAGCTGTGGTAGTAGATGCTCCTTGGCTCCACTTCCTCCCAAGAACAGGCTTTGGACCATGTGTCTACTACCGGGAATGTATTGCGCTTCAACTCTAATCACAAGGAGTTGTTTACGTGGTGCGTGGCTGGATGAGACTGCCCTTTCTCCCCAGCATCCTGCGCTAGAGCGTCCAGCCCGGCTGACTTTTGCCAATAGGAAAGAGTTTCCAGCTCAGCTCTGTCTTGACACCTCTAGCCCTGATTGGTCGCAAAGAGCAGTAACGGCAGCCCGCCCTGGTGGGCACCTCCCAGACCTTTCCCACCAACAATGAGATGAGATGACTATCACACTGCTCAAATGACCCAGGAAATATTGCAAAAAGGTGGCAGAAAGAACTTATGAGCGGGAAGATAGGGATCTTGATGTTATGGCGTTGCTGCAGCAACCATAGACACGCAGAAGCTATGGATTCTAGCCAGGATTGGACCTTTCAACTGTCCTTCAAGGAAAGAGGAGTTGCCAATTTGGCTCCGTCCAATCTCGGGAGCTGATGACCGCAGGTGTTGGCAGAGGAGGATCTTTTCTTAATACTCAGCAGTACTAAGAAAAGAAGATGAACGCAGAAACAAAGGAGAGGGCACACCAGAGGACAATAGGCAGGTGAACGCACTCATAGCTCAGTGGATGAACTTAGAAAACTTTAGAAGTAAGGAAAAAATAAATTTTGTGCATGAATAAAGTATTTTTAACTTTTATTTATTTTTATTTCATGTGCATGGCTGTTTGCCTGAATGTATGTCTTTGGAAAGGTGTCAAATCTCCTGGAACTGGAGTTATAGACAGTCGTAAATTGCCATATGGGTGCTGGGAATTGAACCGGAGTTCTCTGGGAAGAGCAATCAGTGGTCTTAACCACTGAGCCACCTCATCAGTCCCTGAAAATATTATTTTTATTTAATAGATAAGTATAACATAAATAGAAGTGCAGTTGAGCAGAAAAAAAAAGCTGGTCATAGGATGGGAGAAAATATGTATTTTTATGTATGGTGAGGATTCGTATTCAAAGACATGAAAATGGAAATATAAAATGCACATAAAACTGGAAAATATTATATCTAATAGATATTTCCTTTAGATGATTCTGCAATGGCTCACTAATTATGAACATATGAGGAGTAGTGAGATAAACCAGACCCAAACTGTCCCAGTGCTGGGGTTAAAGGCGTGCGCCACCACCACCCGGCTGGCAAACTATATTTCTAATCACACATTTTTAATATTAGTCCTCATACATACACAACAGCATTTATTGTAATCTCCCTTCTTTTTTTACACTTTATTTCTCATTATAGAAATGTCAGCTTCTAATCCCATCACTCGGGAGGCAGAGACAGGCAAATCTCTGTGAATCTGAAGCCAGCCCGGTCTACAGAGTAAATTCCAGGGCAGGCTCAAAAGCCACAGAGAAACCTTGTCTCTAAAAACAAAGAAAGAAAAGAAAAAAAAGAAAAGAAAGAGGGAAGGAGGAGGAGAGGGAGGGGAAGTGTCAACTTTATTGGAAACAAAAGAAGGATTAGGATTACAAAGATATTAAATTGTATGTGAAAATATTAGTCACTCACAGTTTGTATACACTAGTCTTGTTAAAGTCCTTTCTATGTCATTTGTATATAGCATTTATGTTCTTTTTTTTTTGAGGTAAGGATGCTATGCATATCAAGGCTGGGCAGATATTCACACACCCCCTGCCCCGCCTCGGTCTGTGAAGTGTTGGAACTACAGACGAGCAACACCTCTCCCAGCCTTCTTTCTGTACCGACTTATTCTATTACAGTGGTGTTTGATAAGATATCAGATAACAGCCAAGGCTGCTTCAGACAGAACCTCTTCCTCATTCCTGCGTGTCACACTGATCAGCTGTGTTAGTGAAAGACCTTGTTCTCATTTTTCAGACAAGTCCAAGACTACAAAGCTAGGCAAGAGCGTTGGTGAAGGTACATCCATGCTGCGCACGTCCGCCACTGCTCAGAAGCGAGTACTCAAAGGTAAAAAAGGGAATGCAATCCAGATGTGTGAAACAGAACTCCGTTCTGGTCCCATGGTTTCTCCCCATCCGATACTGTGAGCCCCTCAAATAATCCACTAATGTTGACCCGTGATGGCCTAGGCGGGCACATTTGCATCCTTCATGCATCACCTCTTCTCTTTTCTGCACCGTGCTCCGAAAGCAGAACGTACTGTGACTTACCCAACAGCTGCTTCTTCAGTGCCTCCTATTTGCTTATGTTTCTACAAAATAGTGTGTTGTCGGATAAGGGGCCTGGATGCTTTTAATTTTAAGAGACTGGCAGTTTATTTGTTCACTTTGTACCTGAATAGCTAAAAAAGTCAACTTGCAATATAACGAATGGTATTGTTTCCACTTTTCAGATCACTCTAAAACCAGTAATTTAGAAAAGCAGATTATTAAAGGGACAGGTATTCTACGCAAGTCGGCCTCAAAGAAGCGTGTGCCCAAAGGTAAAGAAGTCGCTGGATACAGATATGTAAAACAGAACCCTGTTCTTTCCTCCCTGTTTCTATTTTCCAGTATTTGCAATCTCCAGGCCCTTCCAACATACAGGTAATGTTATAAAAGCAAGATGTGTTCCAGTATGTTTCCTGTTGTTCTGGGCCGAGATTCCCCCTTGCCTCTAAAAATGGTAAATTGATGGGCTTCCTCCGTCTCCTATACTCTTAATACTATGTGTGATGTTCTGAACTGAGAATATTTGAAACTTCTCACTAGTTCCTTTTAAAGACACCTTTATATTTCTGTGGTCATGACAACAGTCAAAGGTGCAGTCAACAAACATCCTTGCACAGTTTTCTTCTGCCACTTTCTGTCTGTACAACAGACTGTGTGAGTGGGGTGGTTAAATTTGAGACATGTCTGCTCTTAATTCAGTAGCTACAGGATAGAATATCTATGTCCCGTTCTAAAATGATTGTCATGTTTAGTGATGGCAGTAACTGTATGAGAAAACTCTTTCCTGGTTCTTAGCACTAGAGTTTTTAGGAATTGAAACATTTAAAAGATTAAATTATACTAGTCAGTTGACAGTTGCACAAAAAATGACCTACAAACCTTGGGGAAAAGAATCCCTAGAACCTCAAAGATGTAGTTGAATGTTTTCCTCTATCACATTGGTCCCCCTGGAACAGTTTCTTTCCTGCTCACAGGTCCCCGCAGCAGCTTATGAAATAACACTCTGAGGCTTAATTATCAATTACAATTGTTTGGCTCAAGCATATTACTGACTAACTCGCACAATTAAATTAACCCATTTCTATTCATCTGTGGATTACCGCAAGGCTGTGACTTACCAGCAGTGCTTCAGTGGCTATGTGGTGTCTCCCTCCCCCTGCCTTCCTTCTGTCTGCATCTTTATTTGGATTTCTTGCCTAGCTATATTTTTCCTGGCCATTGGCTGAAACAGTTTTATTCATCAACCAATAAAAGCAATGTATATCTGCAGCATACAGAAGAACATCCCACATCACAAAGATATGTTGTAGAACTAGAAAATTCCATTTTGGGAGATGCAGAGATTGTTCAGTAGTTAAAGGGCTTGCAATGAAAGAAAGCGGGGCACAGTTCAGATCCCCAAAACTCATGTAGAATGCAGGGTGCACATGGCAGCTCATCTATAATTCTAGGTTGCAGGGGCAGAGACAGGATATCAAGAGCAAACTGGCTACTGAGATTAGTTACATGGATTGGCTCTGGGTTGGATCAGTAGACACTGTCTCACTAAATGAGAGGAAGGAGTGAAGGAAGAAGATTCTCCACAAACATCTCAGACCACCACAAGCATATGATGGTCTCACAAAAATATATGCAAACATTCATATATGCAATAACTCCACCCCAGTTATGCACGTAAAAAGAACAAGGGAAAGATCCTTTTCAGATCCACATGGGATCTTGAACAGTGTCGTAGGTAAATTAATTCAGAACAACTGAGAACGAATCACACTTGGTAATGGCAGAGCTTATGACAGAGCTACATTAATGAAAGCAGCATGATTCTCATAAAAGGCAGGTAACAGAGACCAGTAAAACAGAGAGTAATCCCAGAGGTTCAGCAATGTGATGACTAACCTCGGCTGCCAGCTGGACGGCATCAGGAATCAGCTAAAGCCCAAGTAATTGGGATGCCTGTGAGGGTTTTTCTGACTCGTTTGAGGTGGGAAGACCCACCCTAAATCTTGCCATACCTTCGGTGGCAGTCCACGTACAAGGACGTGGAAGTCGAAACCTCTTGCTTTTCTCCTGCTTTCCCTCATCCTCACTCGTAAATTCATCCGCCTGCAGCTGAGGCATTCCTTCATGGGTGTTAGAACCCACTTCTTCAGGAGTCCAGCACAGACTGAGTTCCAGCAGTCCTCTAGAAATTCTCCAGAGTGCCAGCACCAGGCTGGGACTTCCGGGACATCGACCTGCAAGGCCTCAACAACTTCCATAGTCTCAGCCTCTCTATCAGGAGACAGTCATCGCTGGACCAGCCAGACCACAGAATGGAAGCGGCTCTAACAAATCCTCTTTTAATAAACACACGTTCATGCTATCCAGTCCTGTCTCTTTAGAGAGCCCTGACTAATAAAAAAATGGTGTTAGGAATCAGTTTAATAATATATCTATTTAACAGTATAGTGTTGTTATACATGTGGATCATGCAGCCTTCAAGATCATCGCCCAGAAGGCAATGGGAAGAGTGTAAGAGCCTGAGACAGCAACTGACGGCTAGGAAATATTTTCTTGTGGACACAGCAGGGCAGCTGCACAATATGAACTCACAGCAATCATGACAGCATGCACAAAACCCTGTGCAAGTCCAAGTCATAGCAAATCTCAGCATGGAGAGGGGTTGGACACACAGTCCCAACTGAGGCATGGAGCTATTGGAAATTATTAGCTACTAGTTGGAGACCTGTCTTTCTCTCAGAATGTAGTCACTGGCAAGATAGCCACTCCATTGGAAAACTATGCATCCAAGAATATTTGGGCACCACAAATTGGTCTTAAAGAAATCAAAAGAAGCTGGGCAGTGGTGGCACATGCCTTTAATCCCAGCATTTGGGAAGCAGGTAGGCAGATCTCTGTGAGTTCAAGGCCAATCTGGTCTACAGAGTGAGTTCCAGGATAGACTCCAAAGCTACACAGGAAAACCCTGTCTCAAAGAAAAAAAAAAGAAGAAGAACTCAAAAGAACCTGTGCAGGGGCTGGAGAGATGGCTCAGAGGTTAAGAGCACTGACTGCTCTTCCGGAGGTCCTGAGTTCAATTCCCAGCAACCACATGGTGGCTCACAACCATCTGTACTGAGATCTGGCGCCCTCTTCTGGTGTGCGGGCATACATTGAGGCAGAATGTTGTATACATAATAAATAAATAAATCTTTAAAAAAAAAGAAAGAAAGAAAGAACCTGTGCAGCTGTGGTGCACACCTTTAATCCCAGAGAGGCAGAGCCAAGTGGATCTCTGTAAGTCTGAGGTCAGCCTACTCTACAAAATGAGTTCCAGAACAGCCAGAGCTAAACAATAGAACCCTGTTTTGGAAAAAAAAAAAACTAATTCAAAGGAAAAAGGACACAAAGTTAGGAAAACAGATTGAATCAGAGAAGGATTAGGGAAGGGACATGAATATAAACACATTGTTTGAAACTCACAAAGAACTAATAAAGAAAGTGGTAGAGAAGAAAAGAAGGAAGGAAAGATGGAAGAAAGGAAGGAAAGAGAAGATGGAGGAAGAAGAGGACAGGAGGTGACCTCAGAAATAAACTCTAACCTGCATGGTCAAGTGCACCAAGGCAACTTAACGGGAAAAGGCAGTCTAGCCCTTACAGTGCAGGAAGACGTAATATTCCCAAATAGAAGGATGCTTGAGCTCTTAACGTAAATTATACATAAAAATACTTCAACATAAGTCAAAATTCTTACAAGTGAATGTTAAACTACAAGATGATAGAAAATATATAGGGGAAATGTACAGAATAATAAATATGGATATGTATTTCATAGTTGACATAAAGTACAGCCAAAAAGGAAAACTATAGACAAATTTGGTTTCTTCAGAATTAAAATTCTTGACATGTTTCTTTCACTAAAACAACAGTAGTGCAAAACCCCTTAGGCCCATGATTTTACTAGGAATAGGCTTTGACCATGTTTATACTGTTTATGAGGCTGTCCTCAAATGCAATCACAAGTACTTGGTTATCTCTGAAACAACATGCCACTATTGTACCAGTAGACAAACCTTGCTGCATAGTTAGCATTATGGGTTACATGGCACACAGCTGGTTGAGAACTTTCATGAGTCCCCCCCGCCCGGCCCAGGTATCATGCATGGCGCTTTCGAACAGTGAACAATAGCAAATAGGGAGCAACTTTCTAGTACAGTCCCGTCTTGATATCTCTGTCCTCTGGATAAACTGCGTGGTATACTAACCAATCACATCTCATTATCTAAGTCTGGTGGGTAACAAAAACAATGACAACAGCCTATGTTCTTTGGGAGCGGGGCTCACAGACCTCTCGGGCCCACCACCTAAGTGGGACGTTTATATTATCATACCCAAATGGACCAGGAAACATTGCTTAAGAGATGTCCCAAACAATTTAAGAGCAGATGGGAGTCATTGCCATGAATTGCTTCCATGAAGATACAACACTGCTTTTTTAACCATAAACACAGAACAGCTGTGGATTAAGCCAGCGTTGGTCCTTTCAGTCATCCATCAAGAACAGAGGACTTGTCAACGAGACCCCACCCACTCTGAGGACGCTCTGACTAGCACTTTGGTGCTCTTTCATAAAATAGCAACCCTAGGCAAGGCTACTTCAGACACTGTCCACGTGTGCTGATCAAAGTGCTTTAACTAAGCGACTGAGAGAGGATAACTTGAGAAATTAGTTTATTGCCAGTATGATTCAATGATTGTGTTCCCACTCTTTTTTTTTCCAGGTCTGTTTAAGTCTACAAACATAGGAAGTAAAGGTGCTCAACCTCTAAGTAGTCTTCACACTTCAACTACCAAGAAGAATGTACTTAAAGGTAGGGGAGTCCCTGTCATCCAGATGAGGGGCATAGAAGTCTTCCACCCCAGTGTTCTGTTTACCAGCCCTCCCAACAAACAGTCAACATTACGATACCAGCATGTTTCCCATAAGCAGATACATGTGGGGAGGACTTGTGGTTCTGCACAGTAATAGAATCCTGTGCATGGATCCTTCTGGTCTCTAGCCCAGTTAAATTGGTCCGTTTCTTTCAAATCTCAAACCTTTAATTTTCTGCATGATATTCTGAAATTAGAGTGTGTCATACTCCTCAGTGATTCATTTTTATGTGATCTCTGTATTTCTATTGTTGCAAACACAGTCAAAAGTATAATAACTATTACTGCACAGTTTTTTATACTACTGGTTTGTAGCTACCATAGAAAGTATACGTGGGAATGATGTGGGATTCCCTTCTGTATGTTGTGACTATGTTTTATTACCATTTGTTAATAAAGAAGCTGCTTTGTCTTAGGGCAGGGCAGAATAGAGTTAGTGTGCAGGGAGAAAGGAGGCAGAGTCAGGCAGATACCATGTAGCTGCCTAAGGAGAAGGATGCCAGAACCTTACTGGTAGGCCACAGCTTTGTGGCAATACATAGATAAATAGAAATGGGTAAATTTAAGATGTAAGAGCTAGCTAGGAGTATGCCTGAATCCCTGGCCAAACAGTGCCGTAATTAATATACTTTTTTGATAAGAAATGGGCTAAATTAATATGTGAGAATTAGCCTAGAAGAGGCTAGATAGAAATGGGCCAAAGCAGTGTTTAAATGAATACAGTTTGTGTGTAATTATTTCAGGGCATAAGCTAGCCGGGCAGGCGGCTGGCTGTTGGGGACGCAGCCCCGCCGCCGTCGCCCCTATTACTACAAATGGCGCCCAACGTGGGGCTAACTGAGTCCACAGAAAGCCTGAGAAAACTTGAAAAAGAATAGAGTAAAGCATGTTTCTTGTGGCAATTTCTCGGGTCTACTCTGCTTGCTAGAGGCAAGCAAGCGCCTCATCTAAGAGAGGCTTCCTGACTCAGCTTCAGCTGCAAAGCCTGCAGCTCATTAAGAGGTCCTGCCACGAAACAATTAAATGGTGTTGACGAAAAGCTGAACACATGCTTTTCGGTTTTCAGCTGTAGCAGGAAAAAAGCTGTGCCATTTAAAAATGCCGGCTTTCTGGGCTGTCCTGCCAGGGCAAACTCTGACTTTTACGCAGGCGGTTCGTGCGGTTTGCGAGCACAGGCTGCTGAAGCTCGCTTGCTGGCAGGGACCTTGAAACACTGTAGACTTGTGGAGCTGACCGTGGCTCTGGCCGGTACCTCAGCCACAAGGTTGGAATGACAGATGATAAGAAATGGGCTAAATTAATATGTGAGAATTAGCCTAGAAGAGGCTAGATAGAAATGGGCCAAAGCAGTGTTTAAATGAATACAGTTTGTGTGTAATTATTTCGGGGCATAAGCTAGCCGGGCAGGCGGCTGGCTGTTGGGGACGCAGCCCCGCCGCCGTCGCCCCTATTACTACACTTTTTTGTTGCGTTAGGAGCAGCAGGGCTGTGTCCCCGGCACCTGGCCGCCCGCCCGGCTAGCTTTACCCGAAATAATTACACGGAGACTGTATTCTTTCAAACACCGCTTGGCCCATTATATCTAGCCTTTTCTCGGCTAACTCTCGCACCTGGACTAGCCCATTTCTTATAATCTGTGTAGCCCACGAGCTGGCTTACCAGGAATGATCTTAACCGGCATCTGCCTGGAGTGGGAGAACCATGGCGACTCTCTGACTCAGCTTTTCTCCCAGCCTTCTGTTCTGTTTACTCCACCCACCTAAGGGTGGGCCTATCAAATGGGCCTAGCAGTTTCTTTATTGCTTAACCAATGAAATCAACAGATTGATATATGACACTCCCACATCACTTTTTGTGTGATTATTTGGGTCTGGGCAGCTGGGAAATGAATGTGCATTCTCTGTTTACATGGGATTGTTGGATTCGGGCACTTACGCTCTTCATTCCACAGATACCATACAGGGTGTCTGCATAACCATTCTAGAATGGCTGTAGTTAGTGCCCGCAAAGTAACTGCTGGGAGAACTGTTTCCTGGTTCTAGAATGGCTGTAGTTAGTAACTGTGGAAGTACCTGCTGGGAGAACTGTTTCCTGGTTCTAGAATGGCTGTAGTTAGTAACTGCGGAAGTACCTGCTGGGAGAACTGTTTCCTGGTTCTGGGCACAGCATTTTTTTTAATGAATTGAAAATATTAAGAAGATAAGTTACACCAGTCAACTAACTTGTAACTTGAAGAGTCTAGGGGACACCCCTGGAATTCAAAGACGTGCTGTAGAACTAGAAACATCCATTTGGGGGCCTGTGGAGATGGCTCAGCAGTTTGAGCGCTAGACAATGTCCCTGTAGGCAGCAGAGTGAGAACAAGGGTGGGAATGGATGCCGTGCATCAGTGGAGAACTTACGTGGTGTACAAAACGCCTACTTCAAACAATCAAAAAATAGAGGAAATATTAGCAAGGATGTCAACGTACAAGCAGAGGTTACGTTACCTCCAGCAGGCTTGGGCAGCCTCCTGTCTACACCCCTGCCATTTGCAGCACGGTGGTCTCACATTCTCAGAAAACCCCATCTATTACAGAGAAAGGCTTCCCAGCCCTCTGCCTTTCTGTTCATGTGTCTTCTGGAGTCTGTTTCCACCTTTGCCTGTGGTCCAGTTCCTGCACCTTGTGTTCTGTCCCTGCTTCTCTGCTTCTTGCATAAGCGATTCTACAGGTGAAACTTTCCCCTGAGGCTTCTGTTTGGCTTCTTCACTTCTCATTTCCATCACTGATGGAGGAGGGTCATCTTTTATCTGTTGTTTCATTGGTTAATTAATAAAGAAACTGCCTAGGCCCATTTGATAGGCCAATCCTTAGGTGGATGGAGTAAACAGAACAGAATGCTGGGAGAAAGAAGCTGAGTCAGGAGTCACCACGATTCTCCCACTCCAGACAGACGCAGGTTAAGATCTTCCCTGGTAAGCCAGCTTGTGGGCTACACAGATTATTAAAAATGGGTTAGATCAATATGTAAGAGCTAGCCAATAAGAGGATGGAACTAATGGGCCAGGCAGTGTTTAAAAGAATACAGTCTCCGTGTAATTATTTCGGGTATAAAGCTACCCGTGCGGACGGCCGGGTGCCAGGAACGTAGCCCTGCCGCTCCTATTACAACACATCACCGGTTCAGTTTAGGTTTTTCTCCGCCAGTAATCTCCGTTTCACGTCTTGTATCGACCACCTCATTTTGCTTGAAATCTCTGTTTCCATTCTCTGGAAGTATACTCATGTGTTCTTTGAGTTGTTCGAAATGCTTACACCATACTTTTTAATTCCTTGGCTCGTAAATTAAGTGATTTTTCCATTGCCGCCATTACTACGGGACTAGTGGTTTGTGGAGAATGCATGTTGTCTTGGTTCATCATGTTCATCAATTGCCGCCATTACTACGGGACTAGTGGTTTGTGGAGAATGCATGTTGTCTTGGTTCATCGTGTTCATCCATTGCCGCCATTACTACGGGACTAGTGGTTTGTGGAGAATGCATGTTGTCTTGGTTCATCGTGTTCATCCATTGCCGCCATTACTACGGGACTAGTGGTTTGTGGAGAATGCGTGCTGTCTTGGTTCATCGTGTTTCTGCATCTGCACTAGGGCCTGCACATTTAGTTTATTTTTCATTTCTCTTTATTTCTTTTGGATTTTTATTTTTAAAATCCGAGTCATCTTTTTTTCCCTTCAGTGGTAGTATTTGCAGTATTGAGTAGAAGACTAAGGCCTAGGAGGGTTGGGGTGGCATTTAGGTCCACAGGCTTCATCTGGCGTCTTCCTCTAAATGTTAGGCTGAGTCCTGGGTCACCTAGTGCCTCCTACCTGGTTCTTAAGCTTTCATGTGAGCTGTGAACCCCTTCACACACCTGAAGGCCTTGCCCAAAGACAAATCTGCTCCTTAACCTGGATTCATAGACACCTCTGGAGCTTCTAGAAGATATGGAACATTGTAAGCACCAGCGGCTCTAACCTGGAATCAAATATGATTCCCATCCTAGGTCACTTTCCACTGATGGGACTGGGAAATGTGGTCCCATTTATAAGATACCTTCTAATGACCCCACATGCTACAATTTATTTTAGCAGTTGTATTCAAATAGACATCAATCCTATTTTTTCTTTCTTCCTTTCTTTTTTTATTACATATATGTTTTTAAAAAAGAAAACAAACTATCTTTTTTCATTTTACATTCCAATCCAAGTTCCCACTCCCTAATTAAGCCTGTTTTCATGGTCACGCCTTCAATGCCGTTCACATGTGCTCACATGAGTTTGTCAGTCTCTGGCTCCACTAAGTCCCTATACATTGCTTCTTGTTTCTGTTTTTTTAATACTCTGTATTTTTATTTTAAGGCATGTATATACATGAAAGGCACCAACCAATGTGCCGTGGTGTGCCTATGGAAATCAGAATACAACACTGTGGAGTTAGTTTTCTCCTTTTACATGGATTCTGCCTAAACAAACACAGTTTACCAAGATTTGGGAGCAAATGCCTTTTCAGGCTGCGCCGTTATAATACCAGGCCCCAAGTGTAGTTTTCATTATGAGAATGGCTTAAAATTTGGTGTTAATTTTTTTTTCTAATACTCTTGAGTGACATTGTTCTTGTGTTTCCAGAGGAGCCTAAACCTACAACATTAGGCAAGAAAGGTGTTGACCGTCTCAATAATCTGGTTCCTTCAACATATGCCTCCAGAAAGGGTGTCCTCAAAGGTAAAGGAGTTTCTGTAATACAGACCTGGGAGGTGATTCTCTGCCTTCCAGGTCCATGGTTTCTGTTTACCTGTATACTCAAGCATGGGCCCTTCCAATGAGTGGCCAATGTGACAAGCACAGCAGGTTTTGCACAATCTCTACCTAAAAAGATGGGGGTGTGGAGGGCTTTGCAGTTCTGTACAACAGATGACCCTTGCATGGACCTCCCCGCTCACCACTAACCTAAGTGAGTGGATTCATTTCCCTCATCTCTCACAGCTTTGCTTTTCTGCACGATGATCTGAAAAAGGGGTGTCGTAGTTACTCCATATCTCACTTATTGAGAGACCTTTAGGTTTTTACTGTGAGAGCCACAATCAGTGGAGCTGTGATATCATTGTACATTTTTTATTACATTGTTTGTGTTTTTATCAAACACGGAGGAGCTGGGATGGACTCAGAGCTCCAACAAAGCAACATTTCCTCCAACAAGGCCAAACCTACTTACAGGGCTTCTCTTTGAGCCATTTTTACTCAAACCACTCTAGAGTACCTGAGTGATAAAAGTTAATAATTCTGCCAGAAAATTCATGATGACTAAAGCTATCTCCTTTGCCTTAGCCAGCATTAATTTTTTGATAGGTTAAAAATATTAATAATATTAAACTATTGTTACTTTGGGTGTTTTTGAGACAGGGGATCACTACATAGCCATTGACTGGCCAAGTATTCACTATGTAGACCAGTCTGGCCTCAAACTCATAAAGATCTACCTGCCATGTCTCTCAACTGCTAGGATTAAAGGTATGTGCCACCGTGCCTAGCATGGAATTATATTTTAGGTATCAAAAGAACAGAATATGGTCTAAAGAGCCTGAAAAGTCCCTTTGAGAATTCCAAAGACGTTTTACAAAAATAGAAAAGTTCATTTTCAAATTCAGATGATGTCTCCAAAGACTGTGATGGTCAAATAATCTTGTCAAAGAACCAAGTAAGAAGAGTCATGCTTCATGATCTCAGAACTGACTCCCAAGCATGAGACAGATGACACCCAGACCAGTGAAACAAAGAGAGATCCCAGAGTTGAACTCACCTCGATGGCCAGCCACAGAGTGTGGAGAGAGCCGTCTGCCGGAGATGGTGCTGGGTAAACTAGATATCCTGTGGAGAAGCATGAAATGAGGCCCTTATCTTAAATTATGTTCAAAACCCAATTAAAGATGAATCAAAGACCCATAAGTAAGAGCCAAGCTATAAATATAACTAAAGAAAACCCAGGAGAAACCCTATGTGATACTTGATTTGCCAGTGTATTTCTGGATGGACAGCAAGGACCTTCGATCTGGGGTAGGACAGGGCTTCACGCGTGCTGGCACGCACTCTGCTGACTGAACCATACCCCAGCCCCCTCTCTCCATCCTCGCGCTCTACTGACTGAACCATACCCCAGCCCCTCTCTCCATCCTCGCACTCTGCTGACTGACCCATACCCCAGCCCCCTCTCTCCATCCTCGCGCTCTACTGACTGAACCATACCCCAGCCCCTCTCTCCATCCTCGTACTCTACTGACTGAACCATACCCCAGCCCCCTCTCTCCATCCTCGCACTCTGCTGACTGAACCATACCCCAGCCCCCTCTCTCCATCCTCGCACTCTGCTGACTGAACCATACCCCAGCCCCCTCTCTCCATCCTCGCACTCTGCTGACTGAACCATACCCCAGCCCCCTCTCTCCATCCTCGCGCTCTACTGACTGAACCATACCCCAGCCCCTCTCTCCATCCTCGCACTCTACTGACTGAACCATACCCCAGCCCCCTCTCTCCATCCTCGCACTCTGCTGACTGAACCATACCCCAGCCCCCTCTCTCCATCCTCGCACTGGATCCTTTATCAGGGGAGATCACACCTTCCGTTGAGAAGACTGCTGAAGTCAACACAATCACAAACAAACTTGGGGACTTAAATTATAACTTAAATTTTACCTTTTAGCCACTCCTGGTTTTATTTATTTTTTCTGCTGGTTTTTAAAGTTATTTATCTATAGCGTTTGTATTTGGCTTTGAGGCAAGGTGCTGTGTGTAGGGAAGTTGGTGTCATGCTCCATATGTAAGAAGACTGACAGGCTGGTACCTATCTCCCTGCCTCAGCCTCCCAAGAGCTGGGGTCACCGGGGTGCACCAACTCCATATCAACTTCCGGGCTAGGGCAGCTCAAACAAAATCTGTTTGTGTTGACTAAACTGCTTTATATAGATGGCTAAACACTTAGAAGGAAACTGTGCTTTAGAGAAAATTAAAATTTATTATTTCAAAAGTTGCAAATTATTTTATTGCCAGCATCATCTACTGATGTTCTTATTTTTCAGGGCAAAGTAAGTCTGTAAACATGGACAAGAAAGTTGCTTATGGTCCTTATAGTCCTGGCACTTCAATATCCTCCATAAAGAAACATATGCTAAAAGGTAATGAAATATCTGGCATCCACGTGTGTGAAGCAGAGCTCTGCCCTGTTACTTGCATTTCTGTTTGAGTATTCCCCAGCATGTGGTCTCTTCCGACACACAGCTGACGCTCTAAGCACTGTCTATGTTCTCAGTCTTTTCCTGGGAGTATACATGTCTGGAGGGCTCTGTGTTTCTGTACGCTAATAGGATCCTCTGCACAGATGCCACTTACCTCTACCCCAATGAATTAATAACGTCCTTCTTGTGTCACACCCTTAATATTCTGCATGATACTCTGAAACGTAAGTATATCACACGCCAATAGTTCCTTTCTGAATCACCTTCACATCTCTGTTGTGTACACAATCAATGGAGTTATAAGTATTATTGCACACATTTTTATTATGCTACTCATGTTTCCATGAAGTTTTTAAAAGAGATTGTTAAATTAACAACCTATACGTGCTTTCAATTTTAATAGGTATTAGAAAACAATTTCCTGAAAACTACAATTAGCATCTGATTCCCAAAGACCCATTCCACTGTACCATCCCATCCCACCACCATCCCCTCCCGCTACTGTGCCCGTGGCCCCGACGCAGGCAGACATCCACTGCCCAGAAGCAGACCACACCAGTCAGAACAGCTGCAGGCCATGATAGCTTGAAGAACAGGTGCAAGTCTAGCAAGTCAGAAAAACAGGCAAATTCAGGATTCCCGCTAAGAGCTTCCACCACTTCAATGAATATAAACAAATAATCCTGTACAGTCATGTCCAGACCCCCATCTCCCAGGTGATTTTATATATATCACATTGAATCCTGTACAGTCATGTCCAGACCCCCATCTCCCAGGTGATTTTATATATATCACATTGAATCCTGTACAGTCATGTCCAGACGCCCACCTCCCAGGTGATTTTATATATATATCACATTGAATCCTGTACAGTCATGTGCAGACCCCCATCTCCCAGGTGATTTTATATATATCACATTGAATCCTGTACAGTCATGTCCAGACCCCCATCTCCCAGGTGATTTTATTTATATCACATTGACAGTTAACACTAGCAATCACAACGCTGCCTTTTGTCAACCTGACACCAAAACTGTCACTTTAATCATAGGCCTCTTTTCAGCAAATCATGGTCCTCTCATAATGGAAATACAATCCAGGTTCCAAAGTCCCTGCAGTCCTTAACAGTTCCAATAGGTTAAAGGTCCAAAATTTACATTGTCACCTAGGATACAAGATGGTTTTTGTGTGCTCCCCTAAAATAAGAGTCCTGTGACATATTTTCATCATGACAACAAATGAATCTCCCATTCCAAAGCATGACTAAATACAGCAGGGGAAACAGCAAATCTACAGCTGCACGTTCAGCTTCTGGGACTCAGAATGAAACCATCTGAGTCCGATGGGTCTCAGCAGCCCCACTCCTCCAGTTCTGCTGTCTACAGCACACACTGCCTTTGGTTAGGCTGGCTTCATTTCACAACTGCAGCTTTACTCAGACATCCCACAGTCCTGGCATCTCTAAAATCCCGGGTTCTCCATTGCAACTTGGGCTTCACCTTCATAGCTTCATACGGTGGCCTCTTAGGACTCTGACCCTGCGACATGTTGCTTGGCTACGACTGCTCTCTAAAACTGTGGAGCCGATATTCATGACCCCTTGTGTTCTCATGATCCATGCTAGCCAAGCCAGCACTACAGTGCTCCCGAGTTATATTCCCAGCCTGAGAAGTCGTCTGGCTCCTTGGGACCACAGTATTATAAGTCCTCGTGGGGACCCTAGAGCACTACTACAAATGTTAGGAAGGATGTCAAGAAATTGGAACCACAAGCACACGATGTCACCTGACCTGCAGCAGACTTTCTTGATCAGCCCTACCATTTGCAATACACATGCCCTCACCGATCAATAACCTTTCATGTGTACAATAGAAATTATGTGAGGATAAATAGTTTTCTATCAGTGCATCCAGTGTTGGATCTAAAAAGAATGGCACATGTACATTCTTTAAACATTTGTCTTAATGAATGAGAAAAACTCATTTTTATGAAGAAATATATTGTTTAAGTCACTTTCTCTAAAGAACTAAAGAGGGTTGTAAGACACTCTGCTTTGCAAAGAAGATTAAGATCATTTTTAACTTTTTAAAAATTAAAGTTAGTTTATTTCAAGCCTGCATGGTGGGGTACTTTATCAATCCCAGCACCCAGTGCAGAGGTGGCAATCTCTGTGAGTTGGAGGCCAATCTGGTCTACAAAGTGAGTTCTAGATATGCCAGGGCTACGTAAAAAGACTGTGTCTCTATAAAACAAACTTAGTTTATTTCTAGTACTCTTGAGTGACATTGTTTTTGTGTTTCCAGAGGAGCCTAAACCTACCACGTTAGATAAGAAAAGTGTTGACCTTCTAAATAATCTGGTTCCTTCAACATATGCCTCCAGTAAGAGCAGCCTCAAAGGTAAAGGAGTCTCTGTAATACAGACCTGGGAGGTGATTCTCTGCCTTCCAGGTCCATGGTTTCTGTTTACCTGTATACTCAAGCATGGGCCCTTCCAATGAGTGGCCAATGTGACAAGCACAGCAGGTTTTGCACAATCTCTACCTAAAAAGATGGAGGTGTGGAGGGCTTTGCAGTTCTGTACAACAGAGGACCCTTGCATGGACCTCCCCACTCACCACTAACCTAAGTGAGTGGATTCATTTCCCTCATCTCTCACAGCTTTGCTTTTCTGCACGATGATCTGAAAAAGGGGTGTCGTAGTTACTCAATATCTCACTTATTGAGAGACCTTTAGGTTTTTACTGTGAGAGCCACAATCAGTGGAGCTGTGGTATCATTGTACATTTTTTATTACATTGTTTGTGTTTTTATCAAACACGGAGGAGCTGGGATGGACTCAGAACTCTGTCAGCCTAGTGTCTGCCTGAGGACCTGAGTTAGGATCCCCAGCAGCACATACAAAGCCACACACAAAACCTACATTCCTGAAATCCCAGCCCTGGGCAGGCAGAGACAGGTGGGTTCCTGGGGCTGTTGATCAGCAAGTCTAGCCAATTTGGTGAGTTCATGGGGTGGGGAGAGACTCTCCCCAAAAGCCATGGCGGAGGACTAGAAAGATAGCTCGCTGGTTTTTGCACATTTACTGTTCTTCCTCTTGTAAATTCAATTCCCGGCACCCACTACAGGCAGTTCCCAACTGCTTGTAACTCCAGATCCAAGGGATTTGACATCTTCCTCTAACCTGGCAAGGTAAGAGGGACCCCAAACACACAAGTAGCATACACACACACTACAAATAAATAAATAATTTTAAACTAGGTTGAGGAAAACACCTGTCATCAACCTTTGGCTTTTATAGGTGTGGGGGATGAGGAGGAGGAGGAGAGGGAGAAAGGAAAACAGGCAGTGTGACTGGGGAGATAGCTCAGTAAATGGCTTGTAATCCTAAAACTGGAGAGGCAGAGACACGTGGACCCCTGGGGCCCGCTAATCAGTCTGTTCAACCTAATCTGTGAGTTCTGAGCCAGAGACAACCCCTGTCTCAAAAGAAACACAGTGACTAGCACCCGCGGAATGAAACTCAGTGTTCACTGCTAACCTCATGCATGCTCACACACATGATAGGGGAACCACTCACTGGAACATAACGCAGAATAAAAACAGCCACATTCACCACTTATCAATTAGCTAACTGCCTCATAGATTCCATTGTGTACGTGATAAATTAGTAATTCTGCCAGTAAATACATGAAAAAAAGACATTTTACAGAAATAGAAAAGTTCATTTTCAAATTCAGATGACCTCTCCAAAGACTATGGTGGTCAAATAATCTTGTCAATGAACCAAGTAAGAAGAGTCTTGCTTCATGATCTCAGAACTTACTCCCAAGGTACAGAGGTGAAAGCATGGTGGTCCTGGCACGCAGACAGATGACACCCAGGCCAGTGAAACAAAGAGAGATCCCTCTGTGGCCACAGAGTGTGGAGAGAGCAGGGATGGTGCTGGGTAAACTAGATATCCTATGGAGAAGCATGAAACGAGGGCCCTTTCTTAAATTATCTTCGGAACCCAACTCACAATGAATCAAGGACCTGTAAGTAAGAGCTAAACTACAAAAATACTACAAATAAAACAGAAGGAAACCCCTATTCAATACTTAACTTTCCAATGTATTTTTGGATGGACATCAAAGATCTTCCTATACAACTAAGGGTAGCCTTGGACATCTGATTATCCCACGTGCAGCTCCTCCAAGTGCTGCCAGTACAGTAACAGGCCACCACACTGGCCATGCTGTGCCAGGAGTTCCTTCAGGGCTTCATCTGTGCTGGACTGAACCACACTCCAGCCCTATCTCTATTCTTGCATTGCATTTCCCATTGTTAGAATATCACCTTCGTTTCCAAAAATAAGTTCATTTCCATATACAGATTACTACAACCAAAAATTTACATTTTAGCCACTTATACTCACAAACAATAAACTCATGGTTAATTATCCTACTGACATTTTGAATTTATTTGGTTTTTTTACTCCTTAAAAAAATATTGATTTTAAATATGTATTGAGTATTTTGCATGCATGGATTGTATACATACATGCCTGTTGCCTATGGAGATCAAAAGAGGAAACTAGAGAAATAGATCATTGTGAATCACCATGTTGGACCTGGGAATCAAATCTGGGTCCTCTCAAAGACCTCCCATTGTTCTTAACCACTGAGCTATTGCTCCAGCCTCCTATCTGATTTTTGAGACAGGGTGCTGTGTTTAGGAAGGCTGGTATCATATGCCACGTGTAGGAAGGCTAGGCGGCTGGTACCCATCTCCCTGTCTCAGCCACCTGACTGCTGGAACCAGGGCATGCAACACCATAATGAATATTCTTGATCAGCACATCAGCTCGCAGACCGAATCCATTGGTACTGGTTACACTACTTT
This sequence comes from Microtus pennsylvanicus, assembly GCF_037038515.1. Classification (NCBI taxonomy): domain Eukaryota; kingdom Metazoa; phylum Chordata; class Mammalia; order Rodentia; family Cricetidae; genus Microtus; species Microtus pennsylvanicus. The sequence goes on along the minus strand of NC_134584.1, from coordinate 127,763,582 downwards.
ATGTGGGTTACTGCTGTGCTTAGAAGGCAGCTGTGCTTTGGAGAGGGTTGAGATTTAAGTCTTTAAAAACTGAAATTGTTTAATCGGGGGTATCATCCACTAATGTTCTCATTTTTCAGGACAGCCTCAGTCCGAAAACTCAGATGAAAAGGATTTTAAACTTCTAGATAATCCGCAACCTTCTGCCTCTGCTACAAGGAAGCATCTTCTTAAAGGTAAAGAGATAACTAAAATGCAGAAACAAGCCCTGCTTTATGGTTCTGTTGACCAGTATCTTCAGCTGCGGGCCCTTCCAACACAGAGCTCCTGTTAAGGAGCCCAGCATGGGTTCTCACGCTTCTCCTCTAAGCAGAGCCCTGTGTGGAAGGCTTTGTAGTTCCACGTATTATAGGGATCCTGTGCATAGATCCTCCTTACTTTTACCTCAGTTAAACTGTTTAGTTTTCTTTATTTATCATGGGTCTTAGTTTTCTGTATGGTATTCCAAAGAGAAACTGTATTATGACCCTTCCCAAAGTCCTCTCTGTGAGCCACATTTTCTATTTCTGTTGCAACTGCAATCACTGGCTCAATAGATGGCTATTAATTTATTATTTTTATTTTTATTATTTATTATTAATAATTTTATTATGATAGTTTATATCTAGAAGGTAGAGTATTTTGGTGCAATTTTTGGATTGAGGAAATACATTCTTTAAATTTTCACAGATACTGCCATACACATTTATAAATGATTGTAATTAGTAGCTAGGACAATAAATGCTTGAAAAACTATTTCCCCTTTTCTTAAATAGCACTAGAATGCTTTGGCATTTTTTCCACACAAAAACTATCCCATTTGAGGCTGCCTGCTCCAGTCTCTCATTCTCTGCACATCGTCCTCTCCCATTGACCGCCTCTGTGCTGCGGAAAGTATGATAGGATCTTTAGCCTTTTCCGTTCCTGTCAGTTCAAACTTAGAGAGAAATCAAAGCCATTCTAGAAAGAATTGACACGTAGGCTTACCCAGATCCTCTCGTGGTTGTCAGCTCCTCTTGCTCTGCTTTTCCACATGTGTAAGTCTGTCGGTCATAACACCATTCTACCTCTGAACTGTAGACAAGCCACTCCCGATCTGCTCCCTAAAAACCTTGGTCACAACACAGCTCCCACAGTAGAAATCCTACCATCGGTGCAGCCCGATCTGTCGTCCACAATCCCACTCAAACTCCTGAAACAGACTCGTGATGTGGAGGAAGA